>NC_056731.1:301153953-301376453 GCF_019279795.1 Protopterus annectens
GTTTAATTATCCAATTGTGGAATTAGTTAGCAGATGCTTTTGTTATTTAAGATGTGCAGTTGTGTAGTGTTTTTACTCCTCAAAGGCTTTTTGAGCTGAAACCCTAGAATGTTTTGGTGGATTTGTGCAATAAATTTTCCTGGTGGTCTGGCCATTGTTATATTCTTTACAAGTGTCCTTCTGCTGACCTGTGTGTTGTCTCAGTTTCTTCTGACAAACCTTATAAACTGTTGTCTTCCACTAAATTGCTTCCTTGTGACAAGGACAGTAAGGCCATGGAAAGGCTGGGCAAAAAGGTGTACACTGCCTTGGCCTTTCTGGCTTTTAACTACGAGACCCAAATGATCAGGTATGTTTTAGCTCTTCTCTCTCAGGCATATTATTTCTGACTTTCCTGATTCTGAGGGGAAGGCTTCGTCCCTCTCTTTGTCAGGTTCCTCTTCTCAAGCGGCCTTCTTTTCTATTAACTGTAGCTATGATGCAGCTGATGCTTCTAGAGCTGCTACCTTTGGTTGTGTAATAAGATGTTATTCTTGACATTGCCTCCAACCTTTGCCAGATGATATTAAGGCTAAATTGATGGATGTTCCATTTGACATTAAAGGTCACTCTGGTTCTGCAATTGTTGAGCCTTTTAAATCCCTGCAGGAGAAAGGTAAGGGTTTGCAGGATTAGGATTTGAAATATATTTTTGTTTTCCCTGTTCCCAAATTTCAAAGGAATTATCCTTCCAAGCCTGCCTTTGTACATAGACAGTCTTTGCCTCCTCCCAAAAGTAACAAATGATGTTATGTAGTCCTATCTCGCCTACATTCTTACCCTTAGGTTCGGAGCTGAATATCGGCTCCGGCTTGGCCTATTTTACTAGCTCAAAAGTCTCTGATTGGCTGGGCTAAGAGGGTATCCCATGGTACACTGCTCCATATCCCCAGATCTTGTTTGCCGCTTGTAGAGCTCAGACGTGGTCCCGCTTGGCTGTGGCTAAGTACCTTATTTTGACTTATTTCTCTTGAGAAATTGGTTACTTTATACCCAGAAGCTATTTTAATAGCTATATCTTGATGCTGTGATTGTGTGTTTTCTTGGTATTTTGTGGTATACCTAACTGTTCCCACGGGCTAGGCCCGTTTTAGTTAGAGGACCTAGTCCTCCCTTAGTTTGAGATTTTTCGTGTGTTTGTTCTCTGTGTTGCCTTAAGAACCGTTTTAGTTAGAGGTTCTTGCAGTGGTGTCTTTTTTGTTGCTAATCGTTTATTTAGGGGTTCGCTGAGTCTGTGTAGTACTGTTTGCTAGTGTACTTGTGGGCTTTCCCGCCCGTTTGGAAAAGTTTGTTAGCTGTTCTCTAGAGTTAGCGGATAATGTCTAAGGATCAGAAGGAACATAAGCCTTCTGGCTTTAAAAAATGCTCAAAATGCGGATATAAAATGTCCATCACAGATGGACACTCTGTGTATGTCTACTGCTTTGGAGTCATCCATTTACAGGAGTCGTGTAGCTTTTGCCATGCGTTCAGTCCTAGGGTGCTCCAAGAGAGGAAAAACAAATTGATTTTAAAGGGACTGCTTAAACCGTCTTTTGAGGAAGCTATATATTCGGCTTCCAGTTCTCAGTCGAAATCTAAAGCCTTTAAGTCCAAGAAAAGGTCTCCGGCTCCATCTGCATCTTCGGAGCCTCCGGAGAAAATTACTATATTGGACTCTGCTTCCTCAGCTCCACTGTCCTCGGGGCCGCAGGAGGTATCTGTGTTAATTGAATCGGCATCCGCTCCGATTATTCTCGAACCCATTCGGAGCCGGTCGCTTAGTGTGAGGCATGGTTCACCAGATAAGAGATCCCAATCTCCATCCATCTCCTCCAAATCCTCCAGGCTTTCTGATTTGGATGTTGATAGGGTAGTGCAGAGGCTCCTGCAGTCACCGGTGTTGGCTAAATTGTTTTTGGCTCCGACCCAGTCGGCCCCGGAGCCAGTTCCTATGACTGTTTCGATGATTCCGCCTCTAAGCACATCTTTGTCGTCGGAGCCGGTATGTTCCACTCCGAGTGATGTTCTTGCACTGGCTCCGATACCCCCCTTGGGTTTATCGGTGCCGACCTGTGCTCCGACCATGTCGGTTCCGTCCACTGGGTTTGAGACTCTGGTCTCCTCTGTCGGGCCCAAAGGGGATACTTCGGGACATCTTTCGGTTCCGAGTCTCCCACTCGGTGCATCGGCTCGGGGGATCCAGGTCGTGGCCTTGAAGGTCAGTAGGTCCTCGGAGTCGGGGGACCTGCCTTCGAGGCCATGCGGAGCGCGCTGGTCAGATAGTCAGCTACATCACCCGGGTCGGTCATTCCATCCCCTACCACTCTGGTGAGAGCTTCTGACACTCACCTATCCTTAGACAGTAGAGCGCCAGGCCCTAAGGACACCCCCACAAGCAGTCCCCCACTTTCTGAAGGTCTCTCCGAGCCTGTGCCTGAGGAACCTCCCAGAAAGAAATTGTGCAAGAGGAAGCACATAGACTTCCAGGACGAGTCTATCACTTCGATACTGACCTCGAGGAATCGGAAGGATCCCCCAAATCTTCCTCTGATGATGTTTCCTTCTCCGATATCCTGGAGATACTGAAACAAAGGGGAGACTGGCCTTCCAAAACTCCTTCCGAGGAGGAGTCAGTATTCCTTAAGGCTTTTGGCGCTCAACCCTCCGCCTCCTGGGTGTCTCCACCCTTCGATGAACTTCTTGACCTTATTTGTTGAAGGGTGTGGGAAAACCCTGATTCTGTGGAGCCCGTACCCAGGCGTCCCAACATATTTCTCTCCGCCCCTCAGGGAAAAGAGTTTCTGTTAAAGGGAGTCCCTGTAGATGCCATGGTGGTGGCGGCAGCCACCCAGAAGGAAGTTGCAGTGTCTTCCTCTTCGGTCCATCCTCCTAACAAAGAGTCTAGGACTGTGGACCGGTATGGGAAGCATACCCTATCTTCAGCAACCTTCACTTTACGGTCACTGAATTACTTGTCTCATTTCACTCTGCTCCAGAGAGATCTCCTCAAAGAACTGGGAGATACTCTTGCGGGTAACATACCTGAGACGGTGGCTCACACAGTTAACGCACAGGTTTCTACCCTCAACTGCATCGCAAACTCGTCCATGTGACACATTTCGTATGCGGCCGAGGAGCGAGTAGGGCGGCCAGCTCAGGGGTCGCCCTTAGAAGGCAAGCCTGGCTGCGCCTGTGTCACTTCGCGGAGGCCTTCAAGTCTTCCTTCACTGATGCCCCATTTGATGGTACCTCCTTGTTTGGGACCAAAGTGAAAGACACCCTCACCAGGTGCGAGCAAGAGGGAAAGACCCTGTCTGCCGTAGGGGTCCATTTTTCCCTTACGTCTAGGCCTTATCCCAAGGCCCAGTGGGGGGGGGAGATGTGGTTCAAGAAATCACAAAGGTTTTTTTCCTGCCGCACAAGGTGAACCCCCCCCCCTCCAGAGGCAGGAGAGGGGGGAGTTATTCAGGAAGACGTCGCCCCAGAGGCAGAGGGGCCCCCCGCAATTCCGGAGATCGCTACTCCTTCCGTGGCTCCACATACTCTCATTCCTGAGGGTGTGCCCGACTGTGCTTATCCGGAGCCAGTTGGGGGTCGAATTTCCTTGTATCCGGAAGCCTGGGAAAACATTACCCAGGACCGATGGGTATTAAGGATAATTTCCGGAGGTTACCTCATTCCATTCTCTTCAGTACCCCCTCCAATAAGAAAAATCCCGGACGTTCCACCCAGTCAAAGGGATCAAGCAACCTCAGAGATATCTCAGCTGCTAGAAAAAGGAGCCATCCAACCAGTCCCCTCAGACCAAATCGGATTAGGGACTTACTCAAGATTCTTTTTGGTGCCGAAAAGAACAGGGGACCTGAGACCCATACTAGATCTCAGTCAACTCAACAATTACGTACACAAGTCCAAATTCCATATGGTCACTCTACAATCGATTCTCCCATTGTTGGGAGAGGAAGTATGGATGTGCTCCATCGACCTCAAGGATGCTTACTACCATATCAAAATGGACAGGGCATCCAGGTGTCACCTACGTTTCCGGCTGGGATCCAATCACTTCCAGTTTCGAGCCCTGCCCTTTGGTCTCACCACAGCCCCCAGGGTGTTCACCAAGTGTATGGCAGTGGTGACGGCTCACTTGAGACATCAAGGATTCCAGGTGTTTCCGTACCTGGACGACTGGCTCCTTACCGCCCCCACCAGGCATCAACTAATTCAGACCAGGGATGCTACCATCAGTCTGTGTCACCGATTAGGCATCACAATAAACTGGAAAAAGTCTGCCTTATTGCCCTTACAGCGTGTCACCTTTATAGGAGCAGAGTTGGACACCATTCAAATGCGAGCATTCTTACCACAAGAGAGGATTACAGGGTTGCAACAATAAATACTCACACTGATGCCCCTGAGACATGCGAAGGCAAGACTGATTCTACAACTCCTAGGTACCATGGCGGCGACTATCATGTTGGTTCCTCTAGCGAGATTACACATGAGACTTCTTCAATGGCTCCTCTTTGTCCAATGGTCTCTCCAAAGACTTCCGCTATCCCATCCAATCTTAATGACAGACAGATGCAAGCAGGACCTCCGTTGGTGGCTGTGCACCAACAACTTGAACGGGGGAAAGCCCTTTGTTCCACCCGTCCCTGTTGCCACGGTGACCACGGATACCTCCCAGATGGGGTGGGGGGGGCATTATATTGGCAGGACGGTCCAAGGCACGTGGCAGGAGCACGAGATACATCTGCACATAAACGTCCTGGAGATGAGAGCAGTGCTTCTTGCGTTGCACGCACTTCAAGAAGTTCTTCCTCTAGGGACTATTGCGATACACTCGGACAACATGTCAGTAGTGTGGTATCTCAACAAGCAAGGGGGAACCCAATCTTACCCACTATGCAGAGAGGCCATGCGCGTGTGGCATTGGGCATTAGCTTCCCAACGGTTTCTGGTGGCAATGCACATTCCGGGGAAGACCAATGTAATAACGGACAAGCTAAGCAAAGCGATTCTTATGCCCTATGAGTGGTCCCTGAATCGCCTTGTTGCAGAGCGAATCTTCAGCAGATGGGCTCAGCTTTGCTGCGACCTTTTTGCCAGCCCTCTCAATGCGAAATGCAGCAACTACTTCTCGCTGACCCCCCCCCCCCCCCCCACCGGGGGATTCACCCAGGGACGCAGTGGCTCACAATTGGTCCTCCGGTCTGCTTTATGCTTTCCCTCCGTTTCCCCTTCTCTCAAGGGTGATTCAGAAAGCACAATCCTTGGGAAGCAGAATGATTCTGATTGCCCCACACTGGCCTCGTCCCCTTCTTTCAACCTTACATTGTGGATACTCCTTGGATTCTGGAACCTCTTCCAGGTTTACTGACGCACATGTCGGGACAGTTCCACCCTTCTCTGAGGACACTCCGGTTGACAGCCTGGCTACTCCACTTCCATCGTTAGTCAGACATCACAATTTCTCACCAGAAGTGGTCCATATATTATCGTCCTCTCTTAAACCATCCACTAGAAAAATCTACTCTAGCAAATGGAAAAGGTTCTCTATCTGGGCTCATTTTAAAGGCATTGATCCCTACATGGCTCCAATTGGTTCGATTCTGGAGTTTTTGTCTATGCTGTTCTATCAAGGGTCCGCATCAGCCACCATCAAAGTTCAGCTGGCGGCTATATCAAACTTCCACGTGGCCAATGAACCTAGCCTAATGGCACATAGACTATTTAAAGCATTCCTTAAAGGTACTCTATTACTTCATCCCCCAGTATCCCAGCCTGTCATGCCCTGGGACCTCAATTTTGTTCTTCAAGCCCTCACTCTTCCACCATTCGAGCCTGCAGCTACCTATGAGTTAAAATTTTTAACATGGAAAACAGCATTTTTAACAGCAGTCACTTCAGCGAGGCGGGTCTCTGAAATTCAAGCCCTCTCCATCAAACCACCATATTTGATCTTCCATAAAGATAGGGTCTCTCTTAGACCAAACCCATCATTCCTTCCCAAAGTGGCTTCTGTGTCTTATATGAATCAGTCTATTGAGCTGCCGGTTTTCTTCCCCAACTTTTCTAACAAGGCAGAATTCAGATTTCACCAATTGGATGTACATAGACAGTTGCACTTCTATCTACACCGGACAAAGGATATCCGGAAATCTGACCAACTCTTTGTCTCCTTTTTGGAAAACAGGTTTGGTTCTCCAGTATCCAAGTTCACGCTGTCTAGATGGATAGCCAGCTGTATCTCTTTCATCAGTCAGACAGCAGGTAAAAATTTGCCTTTTCCAATAAAAGCCCATTCCACAAGAGCGGGCTCCACATCCACAGCCTATCAAGCTAGATTGTCAATGGATGATATATGTGTTGCAGCCACTTGGGCTTCTCCTCACACCTTTGTTTCTCATTACAAATTGGACGTGGTTTCCAGGGGCAGATCTTCATTTGGCTCCACAGTTCTCAGGAGTATTTTCCTATGAGCCACCCAGGATGTAGGTGCTAGGGACGCTGTCCCACAGGTAAGAATGTAGGCGAGATAGGACTACATAACATCAAGAAGTTATGTACTCACCATAACGTTCGATGTATGTAGTCCATCTCGCCTCACATTCTTACTTACCCTCCTGCCTTCCCCCTGCCTGGAGGATTTGGAAGTTAGGTTGTCTCCTGCAGAGTCCCTTTGGATAGTTTTTGTTTGTATGGATGCGAAGTATGTATGAAGTAATTATGTTGTTAGCAGCAAACTAGATCTGGGGTATGGAGCAGTGTACCATGGGATACCCTCTTAGCCCAGCAAATCAGAGACTTTTGAGCTAGTAAAATAGGCAGAGTCAGAGCCGATATTCGGCTCCGAACCCACGGGTAAGAATGCGAGGCGAGATGGACTACATATATTGAACGTTATGGTGAGTACATAACTTCTTGTTCTAGAAGGGCTTCTCCTAAGTCTACTCAAACTCCTACTCCTCAGAGGCCTCCTTTTCCAGACAAGCCAGGATCCATTTGACTACCTTCTTCCCTCCCACTTAAGTCAGGTTCCTTCATAATTGGTTAAGGATCACTCCGGATTCTTGGGTTCTATCATTTGACATGGTTATTTCATGGTGTGGAAGTCCCTTTCTCCTTTTTTGGACATTCCTCAACCTTTCAGGAACAGCTGCCCTTTTTTCAGAGGTACTTCAGAGCCTTTTGTCTGGGCACCATCCAAACAGTTTCTGCTCCTCAGAGTGGGAAGGGATTTTATTCCAGAATGTTTCTTTTTCCCAGGAAAGGAGGCCTTTGGAGGCCCATTTTGGATATTTTTCAGCACAACACCTTTCTGAAGTTTCCTTCCTATAGAATGCTGCTTTTTCAGACCTTGTTTCCTCTTCTTTTACCTCTGACTTTCCTAGTTTGTCTAGATCTCAAGAATGCATGTCTTCACATCCTTATTCATCCCCATTATAAGAAATTTTTATGTTTCTGTTTCTTCCTTGCATTTTCAGTTATCTGCTTGGCCCTTTGGCCTCTCAGCCTCCCCAAGAGTCTTCACCAAATTCCTCGCTCCTGTGATTGCCTTTTGCAGGATGAGGGGGATACAGATCTTTCCTTACCTGGATGACCTGCTCATTCAGGCTTCCTCTCCAGAGACCCTGCTTCAGCACCTGCACTACACTATGTGTGTTTTGCAAGGCCTAGGGTTTACAGTAAATTTTTAGAAATCCTTCCTGACTCCTTCTCAGGATCATGTTTTTTCTTGAGTGCAGACTCCCAAGACCATTCCTGTGCTGGTATCCCTTCCTCCTCCCAAGGCTCTGACTCCGTTGTCTTTTTTCAATCCCTTCTTCCTTAGGTCTTAGTTACGGCCAGGGAGTTTCTAAGGGCTCTAGGTTACATGGCTTACACCATTACTATGCTTCCTGTAGCCAGATTCCATATTAGGCAGCTACAGTGGTTCCTAAAGTCAGTCTGGCTTCAACATTCTCATCCTTTGGACTTTCTAGCTCTTCTTCTGTCATGCTGTCTTTCAACCCAAGATTTCATTTTCAGTCCCCTCTCAGGAACTTTTTGGATGCCTCAGATGCAGGATGGGGGAGGCTTCTTTTGGCCTCAAAGGGTTCAGGGCCTTTGGTTCCTCCTTCATCAGAGGATGGAACATATCAACATCAAAGAGATGAGAGCTCTTCTTCTTGCTCTTCAGCCCGTCCATACCCTGTTCCTTCTTTGGCCTCTCAATCTTTACAGACAGTACCACAGTGATGTGGTACATCAGCAAGCAAGGGGGGAACATGGTCTTACCTCCTGTGCAGACTAGCTGTTCAGGTTTGGGATGTATCTGTCCAGTATCAGGTGACTCTTCAGGCTGTTTATATTAATTCAGAACATAAACTTGTGGCAGACTTTCTGAACAGGTCCATAACACAGACTCATGAGTGGATGCTTCACAGAGATAGGGTTTTGATCCCTTTTAGGTTCTTTTTTTTTTTTTTTTTTTCCAGAGGATGCGTTCAGATCCAGCAGGAGGTCAGGAAACCCATGACCAGGAAATCTTATTTGTCCAAATGGAAAAGATTTTCTATCTGGTGCCTTGCTCATAACCAGCATCCACTTTCTATGGAGGTTTCTTTTGGATGTTCTTTGTGTTTCACTGTTGTAATCTTCACCTGTGGTTTATCCCTGCTGTGGTTGCCCTTGGCCGGCCCGAATGCCAGAGTCAGTGTTTTTCTGCGTCGACTGTTTTCGCTTGCTGCCTAACGTCAGGTCGTCAGTGCTATAAATAGAGGCAGCCGACACCATTGCATCAGTCTTTCTTGCCGTGGAGCCTTTAGCAGAAGCAGTTTGCAAGTATGCCGGTCGCTACCAGAGTTTAAATTACAGCTGGAAACGTGTAAAGCTAAGTACCCCGTTGGGGATCCTTTTTTCTTGCACTAAGCGATGTCTGAAAAAGTTAACAGTCGTCACGCCTGTGGAAAGCAAATACCACACCAAGACTTCCATTCATACTGCGTCACTTTTTTAGGACCTGACCACGACATCCACCATTGCCGGTTCTGTGCCCTCGTTGCCATGAGAACCATTCGCCATAGAGCTCTTTTTGTAGCCAGGTATTTTCGTCTTCCGTCTTCACATTCTGAAATGGTGTCCATCAGTCAACAATCTGTAGACATTCTGAAAAAACGTAAAGATAAAGACAGAGACAGACCACACAAGGCTAAGCCTTCCAATGACTCTACTGCTAAGCAGGTCATCAGTTCTTCGGAATTCAGTGAGGTGCCTTTGCATCCCTGGATGCCTGATTCGATACCTTTGCAGGCCTCTACTGAGACCCTTTCCGAGTCCAGTATGCGGCCACAGAAATCTTCTTTGTCTTCCGAGCCTTTGGTTGTCTCTGCCTTGGTTGGGTCCGGATCCGCGACGCAGGCACTGGCTGCTAAGGAGACTTTTCACACTACCGAATCTAGACAAAAAACATCTTCTCCGACTACCATTTTCTCAGACCGATGGATACTCTTAGGCCTAGTGGAAAGGCCACTCCTAGGAAAACTACCTCTAGCCACCATTTTATTCCTGCTCCACCACCCCAAGCTCAGATGCTTAAAATGGTGGAGGATCTGATCACTTTTATTGGGGGTAGTCAGGTCACACCTTCTAAAAGGAAAAGAGACCCTTCCCCTGAAATACTGACAGAACAGGATTCTGAGGAGTCTGATTATTCAGATTTTGAAGAGGAACAGCAACCTCTTACTGCTTATGAGGATTCATATGCAGAAGAATCTATTCCTTCTGCCTCCCCACCAGAAGAACTTTCCTTTTGTGAAACCCTTCACACCCTCAGGGAACATTTTCACTGGGAATCCCAGGACTTCCCTCAGTTTAAGAAAAGACTAAGAGAGTTTCTAGACCTGTCCCAGCACAGACCCTTGGCCATCCCGCTAATCTTAGAGGTGGTTAATAATGTTTTCCAGGAATCCAGCTTAACTCTTGATGCCCTCCCACCTGCTCCCAGAAAACCTGACAGGTATTTCAGAGTACCGGATTCTCACAAATACCTGTATAGAAATCCTGCTTCAGACCCAGAGGTCATTACACAGGGACCAAAAGGAGCTAAGGCTAATTCTGTAAAGAATCCTACTCCTTCTGACAAGGACTCCAGAGCTCTGGACCGATGGGGTAAAAAAGTGTACACCTCTGCAACCATAGCTGCCAGAGCACTCAACTGTAAGTTCCACTTGTTAAAATAACAACACACTTTGGAACTATTAAAACAAAAGATTTCAACCTTTCCTGACTCTGCCAGTTCGAAAGAGTTAGCACTCTACTTTTTAAGTGGCTTAATCATTACACTGTGGAAATGATGCCCTAGAAGCCTCAAGCAGGGCACCAGTGTCAGGATCTGTCATTAGGAGACATGCTTGGTTGAAGGAACAACCTCTCCCTGATCATATCAAATCTAAATTACTTGATACACCCTTTGATAAGGATCGCATGTTTGGAGTAAAAGCAGAAGAGGTGGTTAAAAAGATGGAAGGCAAAGCAAAATCTATGCAAATAGTAAAAAATTTCCTTCAGATATAACCTCCTAGGTTCAGCAGGAATTTTCCCTCAAAACACTGCTGTTCTTTTTGTTTCACTGTTGTAGTCATTACATTTGGGGTAATCTGCTGGCAGGTTGCCCTCAGTCGGCCTGAATTCCAAAGTCTTGGGTCCTGCATCGGTTGCTGTCTTCTCTTCCATGACATCAGGTCGTCAGGGGTATAAAACATGCAGCCAACACCATTTTCTTCAGTCTTTCTTGCCGTGCGGTGCCCGAAGCAGAAGCATTTCACAAGTGCCGGTCGGCCGACTACTGAAATATTCGAGTTTGAGTTTCAGAGCCAAAGTCTTCACTAAAGCTAAGTACCTCATTGGGGTAACTTTTTTTCTTGCCTTTTACCGATGTCAGAAAAAGTTAATAATTGTATAACTTGTGGGAAGCAAATACCTCATAAGGATTTCCATTTATACTGTATTCCTTGCCTAGGCCCTGATCACAACGTGCCTGGCTGTCGGTTTTGTGCTAGATTTAACCAAAGCACTATTAAGCGTCGGTATATTTTTGCATCGAAGTATTTTGGAAACAGATTTAACTACCCAGAAATGTCATCGGATAGCAGTCGACTACCGGAGTACATAAAAATCATAAAGAAAAGGATAGAGAAAACATAAAGAAAAGGATAGAGAAAGGCAGTCGAGATCCAAAACCGACGACGAAGCTTCTCCTAAGCCAGTCGCCGGTACTTAGTGATGCGCCTTCGCAGCCCCTGATACCCGCTACCTTCGAGTTACAGACCTCTACCGACACCCATGTGGAGTCTGGCATGCCGCAAGATACTCAAGATATTGGACCAACTGATGTATCTCCCTCAGATGAGTCCGGAGCCATTGAGCAGGCAGCGGCTTCTGAGGGTGTATTCAGACCTCAACATTTGTATATCAAACCGACGACAGCTGCAAAACCAAAGACAAAAGCAACTTCTAAAACTAAAAAACTGACGCATGAGCCACATGCACAGGCCTCTATGCCTAAAAAAAACAGATGATCAAAATGGCTGAAGGACCTTATTACCTTGATCAGGGGTACCCATCCCCCTCCAGATAAGAGGCCTAGGCAAGACACTGATTATGAATCTTCAGATCAGATTTCTCTTTCTTCTGATCAGGAATTATCTATACCTCCCTTTGAGGATTCTGATGCTGAAGAGACTATTCCATCTGCATCTCCTCCTGAGGATTATTCATTTGGAGAAACCATGCATACTTTGAGGGAGCATTTTCACTGGGAGAGTCAAGACTTCTCAGAATCAAAAAAGAGGCTCAGGGATTTCCTCCTTCTCCCTCAACACAAGCCTTTAGCCATTCCCCCTATTTTAGACATTGTGGAGGATGTGGTTTCGGAGTCAGGTTTGACCCCTGACTCCATACCTCTGGCTTCCCAGTAAGCCTGACAGATATTACAGGGTCCCTGACTCACATACATTTTTATTTAGAAACCCTGCTGCTGACCTTGAAACTATTTCACAGGGTCCAAAGGGAGTTAAGGCCTCAACAGCAAAAAATCCTACCCCCTCTGACAGAGATTCAAGGGCACTAGACAGATGGGGAAAAATGGTTTATACATCTGCAACCTTGGCAATCAGGGCCTTAAACTGTCAATTTCATATGCTTAAGTACCAACAACATGTTATGGGATTGCTGAAACAGAAAATGATGTTGATTTCAGAATGTGAGAAGAAAATAAAGAATTGCAGGAATTATTGCATGCAGCTGAACAAGTTGGAAAGCATACTTCGCAATGTGGTTTTGATTCCTTAGAGGCCTTGTGCAGGGCCGCAGTTACTGGATCTGTGATTAGGAGGCATGCCTGGTTAAAGGAACAAAATTTGCCTGATCATGTTAAAGCTAAATTGCTAGATGCACCTTTACAGCATGATTCTCTGTTTGGTATTAAGGTAGAAGAGGTTTTAAAGAAAATGGAAGACAAAGCTAAGTCTATGCAAACTGTTAAAGACTTCTTACAAGTGCAGCCACCCACATTCAGTAGACACTGGCCTACAAAAAATTGGTCCTTTCCTGTGTCAGACAGAGCTCAAAGGGGCAAATGCAGACACCCGAAAGGTTCCAGATACCAGGCACAAGATTCATACAGGTCAAAGCAATGGAGAGCTTCCACCTCCAAATCTGGAGGGGATACAGCGCAAACCTACAGAAAGCAATCCCAATGACTTCCCTCTGCCTACACCAAGCACTTATCTTTTGGCAGCACCCATAGGGGGAAAATTAGCACTTTTTGCTCAAAATTGGCAGTTAACCCAGGACAAGTGGGTACTAAACATTGTATCACAGGGATACAGATTCCATTTCCATACTCTGCCAATGGCAAATGGTTGTCCAGATCTGCCAAAAAGTCAATGGGCAGAGGCACAGAAACAGGTTACGTCCCTCATGGGATATGGGGGCCATTCAGACAGTACCAGAACAGGAAAAAGGACAAGGTTTTTACTCGACTGTTCTTGGTACCCAGAAAGAACAAGGCCTGGCGGCCAATACTGGATTTATCGATTTTGAACACATACCTGGACATTCCAAAATTCAAAATGCTGACTTTGCAGCAGCTTCTGCCCATGCTGGGCAAGAATGCTTGGCTGGTGACTTTAGACATAAAAGAGGCATACGTACATGTCCCAGTAGGGCAATTGTGCAGAAGATGCCTCAGATTCAAGGCTGGCTTAATGCATTACCAATTCTCTGCACTGCCCTTTGGGTTATCTACTGCGCCCAGGGTCTTTACAAAGTGCCTGGCACCAGTAATTGCATTTTGCAGACAAAGAAGTATACAAATATATCCTTACTTGGGCGACTGTCTCATTCAAGCAGAGAACAAGGACACTGTTCTTCGACACCTGGCGTTTGTGAAAAGGCTTCTAACATGCCTAGGGTGCACAATAAACGAAAATAAATCACAACTGGTACCCTCTCAAAAGATAACATTCCTGGGTGCAAGCTTGGATACAACTGCCCAGATGGCTTACCTCACGCCAGAGAAGCAAAGGCAACTGACTGCTTTCTTCAAACTGATGGCAACAAAAACCCAGTCTTCTGCAAGGCAAATTTTGCAGGCTCTGGCCTTCATGGCATCCTGCATCCTACTAATTCCATATGCAAGACTGCATATGAGGAAACTTCAGTGGTACCTAACAAGTTTATGGAGTCAACATTCACACAGTCTGGAAACAATGATTCCTCATTCCCTGCCTGCAACAGGAGTTTATATGGTGGGCAAAGGCATGTCACCAAAACATGGGACGGCCCTTCACTCTACCCCCTCCCAGCCAAACCTTAACAACAGACGCATCAGATTATGCCTGGGAGGCCCACATGGCAGGAAGATGCATTCAGGGCTTATGGACACCAAAACAAATGCAGCTTCATATCAACCAGAAAGAGATGCTAAATGCCCTAACAGCCTTCAAGGACTTACTTTATCCAGGACAACTACTGATAAAGTCGGACAACACCACAGTCATGTGGTATATAAATAAGCAAGGGGGCACACACTCATACCCCCTTTGCAGATGAACCATGGCTTGTGGGACACAGCTTTGACCTAACAAATACATCTTCAAGCTCAATTCCTGCCAGGAAAACAAAACACTCTGGCAGACTATTTAAGCAGAAACCTTATGGATCCTCACGAGTGGAAACTAGATCCACAAGTTTTCAGCATGTTAACAGAGAAATGCGGGAGCCCAGACATAGATCTCTTCGCCTCTCCTCAAAATTATCAGTTGAAAAGATTCTGCACAAGGGCTTATCACAGACAAGCATGGAAAGTGGACGCCCTGTCCTTCAGTTGGAAAAACCTATCCATTTATGCCTTTCCTCCTCTGCCTCTTCTACCCAAGGTCCTCTTAAAAGTCAGACAAGAGAAGCCAAAGATGATATTAATTGCCCCGGACTGGCCCTGCCAATACTGCTACCCAATGCTAAGAACTTAGCTCAATACCCAGCTTGGACCTTGCCTCAAAGACCACAACTACTGTCCCAGCAAAGCAATCAAATCCTGCGCAATCAACTACAGACTCTGAACCTGGCAGCATGGCTAATCATGTAGTCACACAAACAACACCTCTCAGTAAAGCTGTGATGGATGTCATTTTGGAAGCCAGAAGGCCTAGTACTAGAAAATCTTATGCTGACAAATGGAAGAGATTCTGTGCTTGGAATCAAGCACAAGGAACTGATACAGCAGAACCAAATATTCCTCAGATATTGCAATACTTAACTGAGATGCTTGACAAAGGCCTATCTTTCTCATCAATCAAAATCCATGCCTCTGCCATTTCGGCTCATTACAATACAGAGCCACCAATCTTTTCTCATCCTTTACTAAAGCAGTATCTTAGAGGAGCCAAAAATGTAAGGCCTCCTAGAAGATCACCATTACCTGCGTGGGACCTTAATTATGTGTTGGAAAAGCTTACCCTGCCTCCATTTGAACCAGCTACTACCGCTGATCTAAAGTTCTTTTCATGGAAAACAGCTCTGCTACTAGCAATTACTTCAGCAAGAAGAGTTTCAGAGTTACAGGCCCTCATGGCTGTAGAGCCTTTTATCATATTTTACCCAGACAGGATGTCTCTGAGGACAAATCCTACTTTTCTGCCTAAGGTGGTTTCCAGTGCGGCTCTTAACCAATCAGTTCATCTGTCAACTTTTTATCCAAATCCGCAGAACAAGGGGGAGAGAATTCTGCATTCCTTGGACGTACACAGACAGCTAAGATTCTACTTGAGCAGGACAAAAGCTCTAAGAAAAACTGAACAATTAACTAGTGTCATATGCTGCAGGATCAGAAGGAAAGGCTATTTCAAAGCAGACAATTTCAAAGTGGATAAGCCACTGCATCCGTTAGTAGCAGTGCCCAAGGGCATTAGGTCTCATTCCACCAGAGCTGCAGCTACTTCAGCAGCCTTTCTCAGAGGAATACCAACCAAAGACATTCTAGAGGCTGCTACTTGGAGTTCTGTTCACACCTTTACAAACCATTACCATTTGCCTGTCTACTCTAAGTCCAGGGCAGCCTTTGCCATTGCAGTGCTGCAGAACCTTATAGCCGTACCTTATGCTGTTTAGCCCCAGCCTCCCAACCATAGCTTTGAGATTCTACCCAAATGTAATGCAACAGTGAAATGCGAAGAACATAGTACAGTTGTGTACACTTACCATAAATGTAGATGTTCGAGTGTATTCACTGTTGCAGTCCAGATGTTCATCGTGCATACAGTTGCAGTCATAACAGCTGAGTTCTCCTGCCATCAGGCGGGTCCTCGGTCGGCCGAATTCCAAAGTCTAGGTCCAGCGTCGGTTGTCGTCGCTTCTTCCCTGACATCAGTGCGACAGGGGTATAAAGGAACCAGCCGACGCCATTTTCTTCAGTCTTTCTTGCCGCGTGGTGCCCGAAGCAGAAGCAATTCGCAAGTGCCAGTCGGCCAGCTCCTGAGATTACGAAAATTTGGAAACCGAAGTCTTCTTGAAAGCTAAGTACCCCGTTGGGGAAACTTTTCTTTCCTCAGACCGATGTCAGACAAAGTTAATAATTGTATTTCTTGTGGGAAGCAAATACCGCATAAGGATTTCCATTCCCTCTGTATACCTTGTTTAGGCCCAGACCACGACGTCTCGGTCTGTCGCTTTTGTGCTACATTCAACAAACGCACCATTAAGCGTTGGGCGGAGTTCGCCCAGCATTATTTTGGGAAAGCATTTAACTATATTATGTCGTCAGATACTCCGACTCCAGTTTTGTCTAAAAAACGCAATGATAAGGATCGACACACGAGGTCCGCGGCCTCTACCGACACCACGCCAAAGCCGACTACACTTGGTCCAGTTCTCAGCGAGGCGCCTACGCAGCCCCTGACTACCGACAACACTTCTTTGGCGGTGTCTCCTGTGCCCGAGGTCGCAGGCTCCTCGGCCCACACCCCGACTACAGATACCGAAGCCACTCTTGGCGTTGAAACTCAGAATGTGGACAGGTCCACCTCCACTCAAGGTGTCTTCAGACCTTCCTCTTCTTTCTCCATCAAGGCTTTCACTAAGTCTAAAGCAACCATGCACTCAAAGAGACAAGCTCCACAGGGCCCATCTCCAGGCCCCATGTCTAAGAAACAGATGCTTAAAATGGCTGAGGATTTAATTACTCTTATCAGAGGTTCTCAGCCCCCACCGGACAAAAGGCCCAGAGTGGAGGAAAATTTCCCCCTCCTTTGATCAGGGCTCCATTATTTCAGAGCACTCTGATGATCAGGAACATTTTTACTCCCCTTTTGAAGACTCTGATGCGGAGGAGTCCATCCCTTCTGTATCTCCCCCTGAGGATTACTCATTTGGGGAAACTTTGCATACCTTAAGGGAACACTTCCACTGGGAAGGCCAAGATTATTCAGATTCCAAGAAAAGGCTTAGGGAATTTCTCTTGCTACCTCAGCACATGCCTCTGGCTATACCTCCTGTCTTGGACATCCTAGATGATGTTTACTCGGAGGCCTGCCTTAACCCGGACTCTCTACCTCCAGCTCCAGTTAAGCCTGACAGGTACTACAGGGTTCCTGACTCACACCAATTTCTATACAAAAGCCATGCTGCTGACCCAGAAACCATCTCACAGGGCCCCAAGGGAGTTAAGGCCTCCACTGCTAAAAATCCATTACCTTCCGAGAGAGATTCCAGATCCTTAGAAAGGTGGGGGGAAAAAGGTATATACCTCAGCTACCTTAACCATGAGGGCCTTAAACTGTCAGTTCCATATGCTAAAATACCAACAGTTTTTGTTATCACAATTGAAAAGTAAAATGTCACAACCTGAACAACCAGACTTGAAGGAGTTGCAGGATTTGATGCATAGTGCAGAACAAGTGGGTAAGCGTACCTTACAATGTTGTTTTGATGCTCTAGAGGCCTCATGTAGAGCTGCTGTTACAGGATCAGTCATACGTAGGCATGCCTGGCTCAAGGAACAAGCCTTGCCTGATCATGTCAAAGCTAAATTACTTAGACACCCCTCTTCAAAAGGATGTACTATTTGGTGCTAATGCTGAGGAGGTATTAAGGAAAATGGAGGAAAAGGCTAAATCAATGCAAACTGTGAAAGATTTTCTACAGGTACAACCCCCACGTTTTAGTAGAAATTGGCCTTCCAAAAACTGGTCCTTTCCTGCCACGGACAGACCGCAAAGAGGCAGATACAGGTGCCCGAGGGGCAGAGGACAATCCCAAGGATCGTTTAGAGGCAGACAATGGCAAGCTCCTACACAAAGAGGTGGTAAGGATAACTCGCAATCTTTCAGAAAGCAAACCCAATGACTTTCCCCTTTGCATGCCAAGCAAGTCTCAAATGGCAGCCCCCTTAGTAGGAAAGCTGGCATTATTTTCAAAAAATTTTCATATTGTCACAAAGGACAAATGGATCCTGGACATTATAAACAGAGGCTACAAATTCCATTTTCACACCCTTCCAAAAATGAGAGGCATGCCAAATCTGCCACACAATCAAAGGGCAGAGGCACAAAGGCAAATTACAGATCTCATAAACATGAAAGCTATTCAAGAGGTACCTACGCACGAACAAGGTCAAGGTTTTTATTCCAGGCTATTTCTGGTACCAAGGAAGGGAAAAGATTGGAGACCTATTTTGGACCTATCCATCCTAAACACATTTCTACTCGTACCAAAATTCAAGATGCTCACTCTACAGCAACTTCTTCCCATGCTGGGCAAGGAGTCTTGGCTGGTAATATTGGACCTCAAGGAGGCATACCTGCATGTCCCAATCAGACAAAATTGCAGAAGGTACCTCAGATTTCTTGCAGGTTCAACCCATTATCAATTCTCTGCATTGCCCTTTGGCTTATCTACTGCGCCCAGAGTATTCACGAAATGCCTGGCATCAGTAATTGCCTACTGCAGACTTCAAGGGATACAAATATACCCCTATTTGGACGACTGCCTGATCCAAGCGGACAGCAAGCACATTCTTCTGAAACATCTGGCTTATGTAATAATGTTGTTGAACTCTCTGGGATACACAGTCAACAAAAAGAAATCAAGGCTAATACCCTCTCGGAAGATAATTTTCCTGGGTGCCAGTTTGGACACAAACACCCAGATGGCCTACCTCACGCCAGAGAAGCAGGGGCAACTAATTCAATACTTCAGGCACTAGCAAATTGCACCAGGCTGACTGCAAGGAAAATCCTGCAGGCTCTGGGATTCATGGCATCTTGCATCTTACTAATCCCATGTGCAAAGCTGCATATGAGAAAACTACAGTGGTACCTAAAAAACATATGGTCTCAACACAGCCACAGTTTGGAAACAATAATACCACTAATTCCATGTCTGCAAAAGGAATTTCTGTGGTGGGCTCAAGCATGCCAAACAAACACAGGTCTTCCATTCAGCAAGCCTCAAGCAAATCAAGTCATCCCAACAGACGCCTCGGACTACGCCTGGGGGGGCGCACATGACAGATCGATGCATTCAGGGCAAATGGACCCAAAAAGAAAAGCACCTTCACATCAATCAGAAAGAAATGCTAGCAGTGATAAATGCTATTACAGCTTTCAAGGACCTTCTACAACCAGGCCAGCTATTGATAAGAACAGACAACACCACAGTTATGTGGTACATAAACAAGCAGGGAGGAACACATTCTTATCCCCTATGCAGACTGGCCATGTCACTTTGGAACATGGCCATGGACTTACAAATGGAACTACAAGCACAGTACTTGCCAGGCAAGGAAAACACGCTGGCAGACAACCTAAGCAGGAATATGACAGATCCACACGAATGGAAGTTGCATCCAAAAGTATTTACAGAAATAATCTAAGAATGGGGAAGGCCAGACGTAGATCTATTTGCCTCCCACAAAAACCATCAATTGACAAAATTCTGCTCAAGGATCTTCCATCCAAAGGCCTGGAGAGTGGACGCTCTCTCTTTCAGTTGGACATCAATGACAGTGTATGCCTTCCCACCTCTTCCTCTGCTGCCCAAAGTCCTATTGAAGACCAGAGCAGACAGACCAAAGATGATCCTCATTGCTCCGGACTGGCCAAGGCAACACTGGTACCCACTCCGAAGGAGCCTGACGCATTCCCCACCCTGGACCCTGCCTCTAATGCCTCTTCTTCTGACTCAGCACAGCTTCAAAACTCTTCACAGTCAGCTGAAAACACTCAATCTAGCCGCATGGAAGATTCCTTAGCATCGCAGCAGGCCCTGCTCTCCAAGGAGGTGCAGGATGTCATTTTGGAGGCCAGAAGACCATCAACTAGAAAAGCTTACTCTGCAAAATGGAAACGTTTTTGTGTTTGGAATGAGAAAAAGGGCCAATGCCCTGGAAAACTGAATTTACCTCAAATACTACAATATTTGGCTGAACTGCTAAGCAGTGGACTTTCGTTCTCCTCCATCAAAATCCATGCCTCAGCCATTTCTGCAGAATACAACACTGATCCACCTTTATTCTCTCACCCTCTATTAAGACAGTTCCTCAGAGGGGCTAAGAATTTAAGACCTCCAAGAAAACAACCAATACCTGCTTGGGATCTTAATTTCATTCTGGAAAAACTGACTTTGCCTCCTTTTGAGCCAGCTGCCTCATCAGATTTACAATATTTGTCCTGGAAAACAGCTTTCCTTCTGGCTATCACTTCAGCTCGTCGAGTTTCAGAACTACAGGCTCTTATGGCTGTCCAGCCTTTTATCATCTTCCATCAGGACAGAGTTTCATTACGTACCAACCCGTCCTTTATGCCTAAAGTGATATCCAGGGTAGCTTTAAATCAGGCCATACATTTACCTACTTTTTATCCTAATCCTCAAAACAAAGGGGAGATTACTGCATTCCTTGGACATCCACAGACAACTGCGTTATTATTTGGACAGAACAAAACCTTTCAGAAAATCAGAACAGCTTTTTGTGGCCTATGCGGTAGGAGTTCAAGGAAAGTCAATATCCAAACAGACAGTCTCAAAATGGATAGCCCACTGCATACGCTTTTGCTATTCCTTTCATGGCAAAACTGTACCTACAGGCATTGGAACTCATTCTACCAGGGCCACAGCCACCTCTGCAGCCTTCCTCAGAGGAGTTCCTACCAAGGATATTTTAGAAGCAGCCACTTGGAGTTCTGTGCATACTTTCTCTAAGCACTACAACCTACCATTATACTCCAAATCTAGAGCAGGCTTTGCCACTGCAGTCTTGCAGGGCATTTTGGCTCCTCCTAGCTCCACCTAGTGCCTACCACCCTTTTCTTAGCTTTGGGATTCTACCCATCTGTTATGACTGCAGCTGTATGCACGATGAACATAGTACAGTTTTGTACCTACCATAAATGTAGATGTTCGAGTGCTAATACAGCTGCAGTCCAGGATGTCCTTCAAGGATGCATCTGCAGTCCTTACAAATGGGTAGTCCTGTCGTCAGGCAGCCCTTCGATCGGCCGGATTCCAAAGTCTGGGTCTGGCTTCGGCTGGTGTCGCGCTTCACCCGACGTCATAGCTGCAGTTCTTCGGGTATAAAGGCATCAGCCGACGCCATTTTCCTCAGTCTTTCTTGCCGCGTGGCGCCCGAAGCAGAAGCTGTTCGCAAGTGCCGGTCAGTCAGAACCAGAGATTACTACTACCGAATACTACTTCGAAGACTTCTAAAAAGCTAAGTACCCCGTTGGGGACTCTTTCTTGCCTCAGCCGATGTCAGAAAAAGTGAATAACTGTTTAACTTGTGGGAAACAAATACCTCATAAAGATTTCCACTCTTACTGCTTACCTTGTTTAGGCCCAGACCACGACGTAGCAGCTTGTCTAGCCTGTGCTTCTTTTAACCGACGGACGCTTAGACGTCGGTCGGAATTTGCAGAACAGTTTTTCGGTTCTGATTTTGCTTATATCATGCCGTCGGATCCTCCGACTTCACAAATTACCAAAAAACGCAGGGAAAAGGACCGACACTCGCAGTCCGCGGTTTCGGCCGAAACCGCGGTTAAGCCAACCACGAGTGTCTCTGTTTCGGCTGAAACCGAGCAAGCGGTTCTTCCCCCAGCCGAAAACATGCCTTCTACCGAGGCCTCCTCTAACCTGGTGGAATCGGCTTCTGAAATCCAACCTGCAGTTGCGGTTTCTCAGGAATTATCAGACACTATTCCCTTGGATATTTCAACCCCTGCACGTGGAGCTGCTAGGCCTCCTGCAGCCATGTCTATTAAGGCCTTTACCAGGGCTAAAGCAGCCAAAGCTTCAAAAACGGTGCCTGTCATTAAAAATCATTTTTTAGGTTGTTGTTGTTAGTTAGGGTACTATGCATACCTCAATATATACTACTCCTTTCCTCCGTTTAACATATTAGACTTTCATGTTTATTTTTTTCCTCCGAACAATGATGTAAGCCACTCTATATGTAATATTTGTTTTTTCTCATTGTTTGTACCACTACATGTATGCATGGTTTATATTATAAAATAAAAAAATATTTGTGAAAAAAAAAAAAAAAAAAAAAAAAAAAAACGGTGCCTGTCAAACCCCCCTCTCACAGGCCCAGCACCAGTTCCCATATGCTTTCTTTGGCTGATTATCTCATTTCTTTAATTCGTGGATCCCAGCCTCATCCAGACAGGACCTCTCATCCACCTCCAGAGAAGAGGCCTAGAACAGAGCCCCCAGAGCCAGTATCCACAGATTATTCCTCTGATGACTCAGAACATACAGACCCTCCTGAGGCTCCTTATTCCCCTTACGAAGACTCTGATGCTGAAGAGTCCATTCCTTCAGCCTCTCCACCTGAGGAATTTTCCTTTGGGGAAACCTTGCATGCTATGAGGGAACAATTTCAGTGGCAGGGCCAAGATTTCTCAGACTCCAGAAAAAGGCTTAGAACCTTTCTACATTTGCCACAGCATAGGCCTTTAGCTATACCTCCAGTTCTTTCTGTTGTAGATGATGCATTTAATGATGCTTGCACTGCTCCTGATTCATTACCTCCGGCCCCTGCTAAGCCCGATAGGTTCTACAGGGTCCCGGACACTCATCACCATTTATACAAGGCTCCTTTTGCAGATCCAGAGACTATCTCCCAGGGCCCTAAAGCTGTAGCAACTTCATCTACTAAAAACCCCCTCCCCTCTGAAAGGGAATCCAGGTCCTTAGAGAGATGGGGTAAAAAAGTTTACACCTCTGCTACTTTGTCAGCTAGGGCTTTGAACTGCCAATTTCATATGATTCAATATCAAGAGTTTATGCTTGACCAGTTAACTAAAAAGCTGTCCTCTGAAGAATCTTTAGATAATAAATATGTTCAGGAAATGGTACATAACATACAGCAGGTTAGTAACCATTCTTTAAAATGTGGCTATGATGCACTGGAGGCTTCCTTTAGATCAGCCATGACTGGCACAGTTATCAGGAGACATGCATGGTTGAAAGAGCAGGCATTACCAGACCATGTCAAATCAAAGCTTTTGGATGCACCCATGGACAAAGTCAATTTATTTGGTTCCCCTGCACAGCAGGTACTAAAAAAGATGGAAGAGAAGGCGAAATCTGTACAAACAGTGAAAGATTTCTTACAGGTTCAACCTCCAAGGTTTAGCAGGAACTGGCCCTCCAAGAATTGGTCCTTTCCGGACTCCTCTAAGACACAGAGAGGCAGGAATAGGCGTTCAAGAGGCAGAAACCAATCCAGGGGTGCCTACAGGGGACGCCAGTGGCAAGGTAACAACCAGCGTGGCACGGACGCAGCCACCGCCACTACAACAACACAATCACAGTGACTTGGCTGTGGCACCGCCTACCAGGGAACAACTGGAAGCACCCTTAGGCGGAAAGCTAACCTTATTTTCAAAGAACTGGCATTGCATCACAAGGGAAAATGGATTTTGCAAACTATAGACCAAGGTTACAGGTTCCATTTCCATACTCTACCAGGAAAGAGAGGAATGCCAAACCTACCACCTACTCAAAGGGCAGAAGCTCTAAAGCAAATATCTCAATTATTAAGAATGAGAGCTGTGGAAAAGGTACCATCTATGGAACAAGGAAAGGGATTTTACTCCAGACTCTTCCTGGTACCAAGAAAAGAGAGCAAATGGAGGCCTATTCTCGACCTGTCCACTTTAAACATTCCTCATTGTTCCAAAATTCAAAATGCTGACCCTACAGCAGCTTCTTCCCATGCTGGGCAAGGAGTCTTGGCTGGTAACTCTAGATCTCAAGGAGGCATACCTGCACGTCCCCATACAACCAATTTGCAGAAGATACCTCAGAGTTCTTGCAGGATCAGAGCATTATCAATTCTCAGCATTGCCCTTTGGCTTATCTACTGCGCCCAGAGTGTTCACGAAATGCCTGGCATCAGTAATTGCTCATTGCAGACTTCAGGGGATCCAAATTTATCCCTACCTGGACGACTGCCTGATACAAGCGGACAACAAAAGCAAACTAACAGAAGACTTACAAAGAGTCATTTACCTGCTGCAAGCCCTGGGATATACAGTCAATATAAAAAAGTCAAGGCTGATTCCTTCCCAAAGAATAACCTTTCTGGGTGCAGAGCTGGACACACCAAAACAAATGGCATTCCTAACTGCAGAAAAGAAAGAGCAACTACCTCTCTACTTCTTGGCATTAACAAAGCAGAACCATCTAACTGCAAGAAAAGTACTGCAAGCCCTAGGCTTCATGGCATCCTGCATAATTCTGGTCCCTCATGCCAGACTGCATATGAGAAAGCTACAGTGGTACCTAAAGAATTTGTGGTCCCAACACAAGCACAGCCTAGAAACCAAAATTCCAATAATCCCATGCCTGAAGCAAGAGTTCCTATGGTGGGCTCAGGCCTGTCAATCAAACACAGGATTGCCCTTCTGCAACAGTCAACCAAGCCAAACCATCACAACAGATGCCTCAGACCTCGGTTGGGGTGCACATGCTGGGCAAGTGCATACAAGGCTTATGGACTCAAGACCAGCTGCCTGCACATAAATCTAAAGGAAATGCTGGCAGTAAAATTGGCAATCCAGTCATTCAGACCATTTCTCCAAGAAGGTCAGTTGATGATAAGGACAGACAACACCACAGTTATGTGGTACATCAACAAACAGGGAGGCACACATTCATATCCTCTATGCCGGCTGGCACTGGACCTATGGGATGTGGCTCTGAGCTACAACATTCAGTTACAAGCAATTTTTGTACCGGGAAAAGAAAACATTCTAGCAGACATTTTAAGCAGAACTACCACAGATGCCCACGAATGGATGCTGCATCCGGACATCTTCAAAGCCATCACAAGAGAATGGGGATTACCACAAATAGACTTATTTGCATCCCCACTCAATCACCAGCTAAAGAAATTCTGCACAAGGACGTACCACCCACTAGCTTGGAAGGTGGACTCCCTATCTTTCAGTTGGAAAAACCTGACAGCATACACATTCCCTCCACTTCCTTTGATGCACAAGGTGCTTTTGAAGATCAAAGAGGAATGTCCAAGGATCATTCTGATAGCTCCAGACTGGCCAAGACAACATTGGTACCCATTGCTGAGGAGCATGTCTTGGGAACAAATATGGGCACTACCCCTGATCCCATTGCTGTTAACACAGAACAACTA
Source organism: Protopterus annectens (assembly GCF_019279795.1). NCBI lineage: Eukaryota > Metazoa > Chordata > Ceratodontiformes > Protopteridae > Protopterus > Protopterus annectens. The sequence goes on from NC_056731.1 coordinate 301,179,173, forward strand.
CAACATCCTGCATCCAAACCTGAAAACTCTGCAGCTAACTGCCTGGAACATTACATAAGAACAATTAACCCAAATTTATCCCAAAGGGTTAAAGACATAATCCTTGAGGCTCGTAGACCTTCAACAAGAAAGAATTATGCAGCAAAATGGAAAAGATATCTCATTTGGAGTACTGAAAGGGAGAAGATGTGGCACGGGTAAACATAGCCAACATTCTGGAGTACTTGGCAGAGCTCTTCCATACATGCCTGTCCTATTCTTCCATCAAGATACATGCATCAGCTATTTCAGCAGAATACAGCTTGGATCCTCCTGTCTTCTCTCATCCTCTGCTCAGACAGTTTCTGAGAGGAATTAAAAATGTAAAACCTCCCAGGAAACCACCATTGCCAGCATGGGACTTGAACTTTGTGCTAGAAAAATTGACAGTTCCTCCTTTCGAACCAGCAGCAACGGCAGAATTACAATACTTATCCTGGAAGACTGCTTTCCTGCTGGCAATCACCTCAGCAAGAAGGGTTTCTGAACTACAGGCATTAATGGCAGTGCAACCCTTCCTGATCTTCCATCAAGATAGAGTGTCCATGAGAACAAATCCTACATTTATGCCTAAGGTGGTATCCAGAGTGTCTTTAAATCAGGCTATCCACCTACCTACATTCTTCCCCAACCCACAGAACAGGGGAGAAAGACTGTTGCATACCTTGGATGTACATAGACAATTACGCTACTACCTGGACAGGACCAAGTCCAATAGAAAAACTGACCAGCTTCTGGTAGCAAATGCAACAGAAAAGGAAGGAAAACCAATTTCAAAACAGACAATCTCCAAATGGATAGGAAATTGCATTAGATTTTGTTACTCCTACCATGGAAAGAAAACTCCAGAGAACATCAGGCCTCACTCCACAAGGGCTACAGCCACTACCACAGCTTTCTTACGAGGAGTGGCTACCAAGGACATTATAGAGGCTGCTACTTGGACCTCCGTGCATACATTTGCCAAGCATTACAATTTACCTTTATACTCTAGATCCCGAGCAGGTTTTGCCACTGCTGTTTTGCAAGGGATCCTAACTACCATAATCTCCTTTTTCCTCCTCCCCTAGTTTAGCTATGGTATTCTACCCATTTAAGGACTGCAGATGCATCCTTGAAGGACATAGTACAGTTTTGTACCTACCATAAATGTAGATGTCCGATAGGAATGCATCTGCAGTCAGGATTACCCTCCCACCTTCCGCTCTGTGGTACTCCTAGGGTATTTGCCATCCTTCAGCTAGCTTGGGGGGGATCTATTATGGTGTATTTGTTTGTATATATGTACATACATGCTTATTTTATGTGTTTGCTCTCTACTATTTGGAAACATTGGCAGTTATCCAAATTTAGCCATCCAAGAGGGCACCTGGCACCTGGGGCAAGAAACACTGAGGAAAATGGCGTCGGCTGATGCCTTTATACCCGAAGAACTGCAGCTATGACGTCGGGTGAAGCGCGACACCAGCCGAAGCCAGACCCAGACTTTGGAATCCGGCCGACCGAAGGGCTGCCTGACGGCAGGACTACCCGTTTGTAAGGACTGCAGATGCATTCCTATCGGACATCTACATTTATGGTAGGTACAAAACTGTACTTTTCCCTCCCTCCTTCCCCTCTAGGGGTCTTCTTTTATGGTGTATTTGCTTGCAACTACTGGTCTTTGATTATATTGCATTGTATTATTACATATTTTTATGTATTGCCTTCTTCTACGGGCACCTGACATCTGGGGCAAGAAAAACTGAAGAAAATGGCGTCGGCTGGTTCTTTTATACCCCTGTCGCACTGACGTCAGGGAAGAAGCGACGACAACCGACGCCGAACCTAGACTTTGGAATCCGGCCGACAGAGGACCCGCCTGACGACAGGAGAACCCATCTGTTATGACTGCAGCTGTATTAGCACTCGAACATCTACATTTATGGTAGGTACAAAACTGTACTTTGTGTACACTTACCATAAATGTAGACATTCAAGTGTATTCACTGTTGCAGTCCTGGTTTCCCACCCTCCTTCCCCCTTATATCTTCTTTCTTTAGGGAGTCATAAGATGTTCTTTGTGTTTCACTGTTGCAGTCATCATACTTGGGATGTTCTTCATGCTTCACTGTTGCAGTCATCACACTTGGGTCATTTGCCTGCAGGTAGCCCTCAGTCGGCCAGAATACCAGAGACTTAGTATTTCTGCATTGGTTGCTGTCGCTCTAGGACTGACGTCAGGTCGTGAGGGGTATAAAAACTGGCAGCCAACTCCATTACATCAGTCTTTTTTGCTGAAGAGCCCAAAGCAGAAGCAGTTCGCCCAAGTGCCGGTTAGCTGCTACCTGGGTTTTCGTTTCGGAATTGAATCATCCTGAAGGCTTCTAAAGTTAAGTACCCCGTTGAGGATCCTTTTTTCTTGCTCTAACCGATGTCAGAAAAAGTTTACAATTGTCTCGCCTGTGGAAAGCAAATACCGCACCGAGATTTTCATTCTTACTGCGTCACCTGTTTAGGCCCATACCACGACGTACCTCGCTGTCAGTTTTGTGCCTTGTTCACGGTCCGAACTATTCGTCGTCGGGCCCTTATTGTCTCTAAATACTCTCGATCTCCGTATTCCAAAAGGGTTCGGTAAGTCATCCAACTACCGAACGTCCGAAAAAACGTAAGGATAAAGATAGAGACAGACCGCACAGGTCCAAAACTGCTGACGACGCTTCCGTTAAGCTAGTCGCCAGTTCACTGGTACTCAGTGAGGCAGTTCCGCACTCCTGATGCCCGCTTCAGTGGATTTGCAGGCCGCTACCGAGACCCGTTCAGAGTCCGGTATGTCGCAAGACTCTTCTTTGACTATGGAACCTGCGGATGTCTCTACCTTGGGTGTGTCCGGAGCCGCTATGCAGGCACTGGCTTAGGAAGTTCTTCGCACTACCGGTATTCGACTGAAACTGACCACTTCTTTCATGTCTTCAGATGTTCATCGTGTTTCACTGTTGCAGTCATGACATTTGGGTAATCTGCTGGCAGGTTGCCATCAGTCGGCCTGATTAACAAAGTCTTGGGTCCTGCATCGGTTGCTGTCCCTTCTTCCATGACGTCAGGTCATCAGGGGTATAAAACATGCAGCCGACGCCATTACATCAGTCTTTCTTGCCACGGTGCCCGAAGCAGAATCAGTTCGCAAGTGCAGGTCGGCATTTTCGAGTTTCAGAACCAAAGTCTTCAACTAAAAGCTAAGTACCCCATTGGGGAAACTTTTTCTTGCTCCTTACCAATGTCAGTAAAAGTTAATAATTGTATTACTTGTGGGAAGCAAATACCTCATAAGGATTTTCATTTGTACTGTATTCCTTGCCTAGGCCCTGACCACGACGTACCTTGCTGTTGGTTTTGTGCTTTATTTTAATCAGCGCACTATCTGTCGTCGGTACATTTTTGCTTCAAAATATTTCGGTTCTCTGTTTAATTATGCAGAAATAACATAGGTTAGCCATCCGACTACAGGAATATCGAAAAAACACAAAGAAAAAGAGACAGACCACACAGGTCCAAAACTGCTGACGACGCTTCTCCTAAGCCAGTCGCCAGTTCACCGGTACTCAGTGAGGCGCTTTTGCAGCCCCTGATACCCGCCTCTACTGAGACCCATTCGGAGTCCGGTATGCCGCAAAATACTTCACATATGGAACCCGCGGATGTCTCTACCTTTGGATGGGTCCAGAGCCGCTGAGCAGGCACCGGCTTCTGAGGGTGTATTCAGGTCTACAGCCTTGCATATTAAACCGACTCCAGCTTCATTGCTAAGGCCTAAATCTCGATCTATGTCTAAAAAAACGACGCCCAGGCCACATGTTCAGGCCTCTATGCCTAAAAAACAAATGATCAAAATGGCTGAAGATTTAATTACTCTAATCAGGGGTAGTCAACCCCCCCACCCCCTCCAAGAGGCCTAGGATTGAATGTGACTATGAATCTTCTGAACAGGATTCCGTTTCTTCTGACTCTTTTAATGATCTGGATTTGTCCGTACCTACTTATGAGGATTCTGATGCAGAGGATTCCATTCCCTCTGCTTCTCCGCCTGTGGATTTCTCTTTTGGGGAAACTTTACATATCTTAAGGGAGCATTTCCACTGGGAAAGTCAGGATTTCTCTGAATCCAAAAAGAGGCTTTAGGGATTTCCTTCTTATTCCTCAGCACAGGCCTTTGGCTATACCTCCTGTACTAGGTATTGTTGATGATGATGTTTTCAGAATCCAGTATGGCCCCTGATTCCTTACCTCCAGCCCCTAGCAAACCAGACAGCTACTACAGGGTTCCCGAGTCCCACAAATTTATTTTCAAAAATCCTGTTGCTTACTCTCAAACCATTTCTCAGGGGCCCAAGGGCATTAAGGCTTCTACTGCAAAAAATCCTACCCCTTCTGATAGAGACTCCAGGGTGCTGGATAGATGGGGTAAAAAGGTTTTTACTTCTTCAGCCTTAGCAGTCAGGACTTTAAATTTCAATTTCATATGCTAAAATATCAATAGCATATCATGGGACTGCATAAACAGGAAATGATGTTGATTTCTGACTCTGTGGAGAATAAAGATTTGCAGGATTTATTGCATTCAGCTGAACAAGTTGACAAGCATACTTTTGATTCTTTAGAGGCCTCTTGTAGGGCCGCTGTTACTGGGTCTGCTGTTACTGGGTCTGTACTTAGAAGGCATGCTTGGCTTAAGGAGCAATCTCTGCCTGATCATGTTAAAGCAAAACTTTTGGATGCTCCTTTACAGCAGGACCGCCTATTTGGCAATAAGGCTGAAGAAGTTCTAAAAAAGATGGAATATAAAGCTAAATCTATGCAAACTGTGAAAGATTTCTTACAAGTGCAACCTATGAGTTAAAATTTTAACATGGAAAACAGCATTTTTAACAGCAGTCACTTCAGCGAGAAGCGGATCTCTGAAATTCAAGCCCTCTCCATCAAACCACCATATTTGATCTTCCATAAGATAGGAGGGTCTCTCTCTTAGACCAAACCCATCATTCCTTCCCAAAGTGGCTTCACCAATAATGTATGAATCAGTCTATTGGACTGCGGTTTTCTTCCCCAACTTTTCTAACAAGGCAGAATTCAGATTTCACCAATTGGATGTATAGACAGTTGCGCTTCTATCTACGGACAAAGGATATCCGAATCTGACCAACTCTTTGTCTCCTTTTTGGAAAACAGATTTAGTTCTCCAGTATCAAGTTCAAGCTGTCTAGATGGATAGCCAGCTGTATCTCTTTCATCGAAAGTCCAGACCCAGCAGAGTAAAATTTGCCTTTTCAATAAAAGCCCACATTCACAAGGCTTGGGCTCATCCACAACCTATCAAGCTAGATTGTCAATGGATGATAACATAATATTTAAGCAGCCACTTGGGCTCCTCACACCTTTGTTTCTGTTACAAATTGGGCGTGGTTTCAGGGCAGATCTTCATTTGGCTCCACAGTTCTCAAAGTATTATTTTCCTATAGGCCACAGGATGTAGGTGCTAGGGGCTGGCTGTCCCACAGCAGGTAGAATGTAGAGATAGGACTACTATAACATCAAGTTATGTACTCACCATAGCGTTAGATGTATAGTCCATCTGCGCCTCACGATCTGCCACCCTCCTGTATTCTCCCCTGCCTGGAGGATTTGGAAGTTAGGTTGTCTCTGCAGAGTCCCTTTGGATAGTTTTTGTTTGTATGGATCATTATGTATGAAGTAATTATGTTGTTAGCAGCAAACTAGATCCTGGGGTATGGAGCAGTGTACCATGGGATACCCTCTTAGCCCAGCGATAGAGACTTTTGAGCTATTAAAATAGGCAGAGTCCAGAGCGATATTAGGCTCAGACAATTAGAATGTGAGATGGACTGCATATATTGAAGCGTTATGGTAGGTACATAACTTGTTCTAGAGGGCTTCTCCTAAGTCTCTCAAACTCCACCTCCTCCAGAGGCCTCCTTTTCCAGACAAGCCAGGATCCATTTCCTTCCCCTCCCACGCCAAGTCAGGTTCGCTATAATTGGTTAGGATCCTCCAGGATTCTTGGGTTCTATCATTTGGCATGGATTTATTTCATGGTGTGGAAGTCCCGCTTTCTCCTTTTTGGACATTCCTCAACCTTTCAGGAACAGCTGCCCTTTTTTTCAAGAGGTACTTTAGAGCCTTTTGTCTAGGCACCATCCAAACAGTTTCTGCTCCTCAGAGTGGAAGAGTTTATTCAGAATGTTTCTTTTCCCTTGGGAAAGGGGCCTTTGGAGGCCCATTTGGATATTGCATTTCAGCACAACACCTTTCTGAAGCTTAGCCTTTAGAATGCTGCTTTTCAGACCTTGTTTCCTCTTCTTTTACCTCTGACTTTTTCCTAGTTGTCTAGATCTCAGAATGCATGTCTTCACATCATATTCATCCCCATTATAAGGGTACATGTTTCTGTTTCTTCCTTGCATTTTCGGTTATCTGCTTGGCCCTTTGGCCTCAGCCTCCCAAGAGTCTTCGCAAATTCCTGCGCTCTGTGATTGCCTTTTGCAGGATGGGGGATGAATCTTTCCTTACCTGGATAACCCACCTGCTCATTCAGGCTTCCCTCTCCAGAGACCCTGCTTCCAGCTGCCTTTTTCACACTATGTGTGTTTTGCAAGGCCTAGGAGTTTTACAGTAAATTTTAGAAATCCTTCTGTCCTTCTCAGGATCATGTTTTCTTGAGTGCGGGAGACCATTCATTAACAGTATCCTTCGCCTCCCAAGGCTCTGTCCGTTGTCTTTTTTTCAATCCCTTCTTCCTTGGAACGAGATTCTGGCCAGGAGTTTCTAGGGCTCTAGGTTGCATGGCCACACCATTACTATATGCTTCCTGTAGCCAGATTCCATGATAGGCAGCTACAGTGGTTCTAAAGTCAGTCTGGCTTCAACATTCTCATCCTTTGGACTTTCTGGCTCTTCTTCTGTCATGCTGTCTTTCAACCAAGATTTGTTTTCAGTCCCTCTCAGGAACTTTTTGGATGCCTCAGATGGGATGGGGAGGCTTCTTTTAGCCTCAAAGGGTTCAGGGCCTTTGGTTCCTCCTTCATCCAGAGGATGGAACATATCAACATCAAAGAGATGAGAGCTCTTCTTCTTGTCTTCAGCCCGTCCATACCTGTTCCTTCTTTGGCCTCTCAATCTTTGCAGACAGTACCACAGTGATGTGGTACATCAATAATAAAGGAACATGGTCTTACCTCCTATTGCAGACTAGCTCTTCAGGTTTGGGATGTATCTGTAGTATCAGGTGACTCTTCAGGCTGTTTATATTAAATTTCAGAACATAAACTTGTGGCAGACTTTCTGAACAGGTCCATAACACAGACTCATGGTGGATTCAGCTGAGAGATAGAGGTTTTGATCCTTTTAGGTTCTTTTTTTTTTTTTCCCACAGAGGATCGTTCAGATCAGCAGGAGTCAGGGAAACCCATGACCAGAAACCTTATTTGTCCAAATGGAAAAGATTTTCTATCTGAGTCGCCTTGCTCCTGTAGCCAGGATCCACTTTCTATGGAGGTTTCTTTTGGATGTTCTTTGTGTGTTTCACTGTTGTAATCTTCACCTGTGGTTTATCCCTGCTGTAGTTGCCCTTAGCCGGCCCTGGAAATTCACCAGAGTCAGTGTTTTCTGCGTCGACTGTTTTCGCTTGCTGCCTAACAACGTCAGGTCGTCCAGTGCTATAAATAGAGGCAGCCGACACCGATTGCATCAGTCTTTGCTTCGTCGTGGAGCCTTTAGCAGAAGCAGTTTGCAAGTATGCCGATTAAGCTACCAGAGTTTAAATTACAGCTGGAAACGTGTAAAGCTTTCAAGTACCCACAAGTTAGGGGATCCTTTTTTCTTGCACTCAAGCGATGTCTGAAAAAAGTTAACAGTCGTGTCACGCCTGTGGAAAGCAAGCAAATACCACACCAAGACTTCCATTCATACTGCGTCCACTTTTTAGGACCCTGACCGGCGACATCCACCATTGCCGGTTCTGTGCCCTCGCTTGCCATGAGAACCATTAAGCCATAGAGAGCTCTTTTTGTAGCCAGGTATTGGTTCGCTCTTCCTGTCTTCACATTCTGAAATGGGTGTCCATCCAGTCAACAATCTGTAGACATTCTGAAAAAACGTGAAAAGAATAAAGACAGAGACAGACCACACAAGGCTAAGCCTTCCAATGACCTCCTACTGCTAAGCAGGTCATCAGTTCTTGGAATTCAGTGAGGTGCCTTTGCATCCCTGGATGCCTGATTCGATACATTTTGCAGGCCTCCTACTGAGACCCTTTCCTCCTCGAAGTCCAGTATGCGCCACAGAAATCTTCTTTGTCTTCCTCCGGAAGCCTTTGGTTGTCTCTTCGCTTTTGGTTGGAGTCCGGATCAGCGGCGCAGAGCACTGGCTGCTAAGGGAGACTTTTCACACTACCGTAATCTAGACAAAAAACATCTTCCTGCTCGACTCACCATTTTTCTCAGACCCATGATGGATACTCTTAGGCCTAGTGGAAAGGCCACTCCTAGGAAAACTACCTCTAGCCACCATTTTATTCCTGCTCCACCACTCCAAGCTCAGATGCTTAAAATGGTGGAGGATCTGATCACTTTTTATTGGGGGTAGATCAGGTCACACCTTCTAAAAAAGGAAAAGAGACCCTTCCCTGAAATACTGACAGAACAGGATTCTGAGGAGTCTGATTATTCCAGATTTTGAAGAGGAACAGCAGACCTCTTACTGCTTATGAGGGATTCATATGCAGAAGAATCTATTCCTTCTGCCTCCCACCAAGAAGCACATGAACTTTCCTTTTGTGAAACCCTTCACACCCTCAGGGAACATTTTCACTGGGGAACTCCCAGGACTTCCCTCAGTTTAAGAAAAGACTAAGAGAGTTTCTAGGACCTGTCCCAGCACAGACCCTTGGCCATCCCGCTTAATCTTAGAGGTGGTTAATAATGTTTTCCAGGAATCCAGCTTAACTCTTGATGCCCTCCCCACCTGCTCCCAGAAAAACCTGAGCAGGTATTTCAGAGTACCGGATTCTCACAAATACCTGTATATAGAAATCCCAAGCCTGTGACCCAGAGGTCATTACACAGGGACCAAAAAGGAGCTATAGGCTAATTCTGTAAAGAATCCTACTCCTTCTGGACAAAAGGACTCCAGAGCTCTGGACCGTGATGGGGTAAAAAGTGTACACCTCTGCAACCATATAGCTGCCAGAGCACTCAACTGTAAGTTCCACTTGTTAAAATAACAACACACTTTGGAACTACATTAAAACCAAAAAGATTTCAACCTTTCCTGACTCTGCCAGTTCGAAAGAGTTAGCACTCTACTCTTTTTAAGTGGCTTAATCATTACACTGTGGAAATGATGCCCTAGAAGCCTCAAGCCAGAGGCACCAAGTGTCAGGATCTGTCATTAGAGACATGCTTGGTTGAAGGAACAACCTCTCCTGATCATATCAAATCTAAATTACTTGATACACCCCGCTTTGATAAGGATCGCATGTTGTTTTTGGAGTAAAAGCAGAAGAGGTGGTTAAAAAGTTGGAAGGCAAAGCAAAATCTATGCAAATAGTAAAAAATTTCCTTCAGATATAACCTCCTAGTTTCAGCAGGAATTTTCCCCTCAAAACACTGCTGTTCTTTTTGTTTCACTGTTGTAGTCATTACATTTGGGGTAATCTGCTGGCAGGTTGCCCTCAGTAAACAAACCTGAATTCCAAAGTCTTGGGTCCTGCATAGCGGTTTGCTGTCTTCTCTTCCATGACATCAGGTCGTCAGGGGTACTTTATAAAACATGCAGCCGACACCATTTTCTTCAGTCTTTCTTGTCAGTCGCGGTGCCCGAAGCAGAAGCATTTCACAAGTGCCGATTGACCGACTACTGAAATATTAGAGTTTGAGTTTCAGAACCAAAGTCTTCACTAAGCTAAGTACCTCATTGGGAGTAACTTTTTTCTTGCCTTTTACCGATGTCAGAAAAAGTTAATTGTTGTATAACTTGTGGGAAGTAAATACCTCATAAAGTTTTCCATTAATACTGTATTCCTTGCCTAGGCCCTGATCACAACGTGCGTAAAGTGCCTGGCTGTCGGTTTTGTGCTAGATTTAAATCCAAAGCACTATTAAAGCGTCGGTATATTTTTGCATCGAAGTATTTTGGAAACAGATTTAACTACCCAGAAATGTCATCGGGATAGCAGTCGACTACCGGAGTACATAAAAATCATAAAGAAAAGGATAGAGAAAACATAAAGAAAAGGGATAGAGAAAGGCAGTCGAGATCCAAAACCGAATTTTACCGGTAAGCTTCTCCTAAGCCAGTAAAGCCGTACTTAGTGATCGCCTTCTCAGCCCCTGATACCGCTACCTTCCGCTCGAAAGTTACAGACCTCTACCGACACCCATGTGGAGTCTGGCATGCCGCAAGATACTCAAGATATTGGACCAACTTGATGTATCTCCCTCAGATGAGTCGAGGAGCCATTGAGCAGGCAGCGGCTTCTGAGGGTGTATTCCAGACCTCAACTTGTTTGTATATCAAACCGACGACAGCTGCAAAACCAAAAGACAAAAGCAACTTCTAAACTAAAAACTGGCGCATGAGCCACATGCACAGGCCTCTATGCCTAAAAAAAAAACAGATGATCAAAATGGCTGAAGGACCTTTATTACCTTGATCAGGGGTACCCATCCCCTCCAGATAAGAGGCCTAGGCAAGACACTGATTATGAATCTTCAGATCAGATTTCTGCTTTTCTTCTGATCAGGAATTATCTATACCTCCTTTGAGGGATTCGATGCTGGAACAGAGACTATTCCATCTGCATCTCCTCCTGAGGATTATTCATTTGGAGAAACTATGCATACTTTGAGGGAGCATTTTCACTGGGAGAGTCAAGACTTCTCAGAATCAAAAAGAGGCTCATAGGATTTCCTCCTTCTCCACGCTCAACACAAGCCTTTAGCCATTCCCCCTATTTTAGACATTGTGGAGGATGTGGTTTCGGAGTCAGGTTTGACCCCTGACTCCATACCTCTGGCTTCCCAGTAAGCCTGACAGATATTACAGGGTCCCTGACTCACATACACATTTTATTTAGAAACCCTGCTGCTGACCTTGAAACTATTTCACAGGGTCCAAAGGGAGTTAAGGCCTCAGCAGCAAAAAATCCTACCCCCTCTGACAGAGATTCAAGGGCACTAGACAGATGGGGAAAAAGGTTATACATCTGCAACCTTGGCAATCAGGGCCTTAAACTGTCAATTTCATATGCTTAAGTACCAACAACATGTTATGGGATTGCTGAAACAGAAAATGATGTTGATTTCAGAATGTGAGAAGAAAATAAAGAATTGCAGGAATTATTGCATGCAGCTGAACAAGTTGGAAAGCATACTTCGTGCAATGTGGTTTTGATTCCTTAGAGGCCTTGTGCAGGGCCGCAGTTACTGGATCTCTGTGATGATTAGGAGGCATGCCTGGTTAAAAGGAACAAAATTTGCCTGATCATGTTAAAGCTAAATTGCTAGATGCACCTTTACAGCATGATTCTCTGTTTGGTATTAAGGTAGAAGAGAGCTTTTAAAGAAAATGGAAGACAAAGCTAAGTCTATACAAACTGTTAAAGACTTCTTACAAGTGCACAGCCACCCACATTCAGTAGACACTGGCCTACAAAAATTGGTCCTTTCCTGTGTCAGACAGAGCTCAAAAGGGGCAAATGCAGACACCGAAAGGTTCAGATACCAGGCACAAGATTCATACAGGTCAAAGCAATGGAGAGCTTCCACCTCCAAATCTGAGGGATACAGCATAAACCTACAGAAAGCAATCCCAATGACTTCCCTCTGCCTACACCAAGCACTTATCTTTTGGCAGCACCCATAGGGGGAAAATTAGCACTTTTTGCTCAAAATTGGCAGTTAACCCAGGACAAGTGGGTACTAAACATTGTATCCAGGATACAGATTCCATTTCCATACTCTGCCAATGGCAAATGGTTGTCCAGATCTGCCAAAAAGTCAATGGGCAGAGGCACAGAAACAGGTTACGTCCCTCATGGGATATGGGGGCCATTCAGACAGTACCAGAACAGGAAAAAGGACAAGGTTTTACTGCGACTGTTCTTGGTACCCAGAAAGAACAAGGCCTGGCGGCCAATACTGGATTTATCGATTTTGAACACATACCTGGACATTCCAAAATTCAAAATGCTGACTTTGCAGCAGCTTCTGCCCATGCTGGGCAAGAAGGCCTAGCTGGTGACTTTAGACATAAAAAGAGGCATGCGATACATGTCCCAGTAGGGCAATTGTGCAGAAGATGCCTCAGATTCAAGGCTGGCAATGCATTACCAATTCTCTGCACTGCCCTTTGGGTTATCTACTGCTGCCAGGTCTTTACAAAGTGCCTGGCACCAGTAATTACATTTTGCAGACAAAGAAGTATACAAATATATCCTTACTTGGCGACTGTCTCATTCAAGCAGAGAACAAGGACACTGTTCTTCGACACCTGGCGTTTGTGAAAGGCTTCTAACATGCCTAGGGTGCACAATAAACGAAAATAAATCACAACTGGTACCCTCTCAAAGTTAACATTCCTGGGTGCGAAAGCTTGGATACAACTGCCCAGATGGCTTACCTCACGCCAGAGAAGCAAAGGCAACTGACTGCTTTCTTCAAACTGATGGCAACAAAATCCCAGTCTTCTGCAATGCAAATTATGCAGGCTCTGGCCTTGATGGCATCTTGCATCCTACTAATTCCATATGCAAGACTGCATATGAGGAAACTTATCAGTGGTACCTAACAAGCTTATGGAGTCAACATTCACACTGTATGGAAACAATCATTCCTCATTCCCTGCCAGCAACAGGAGATTATATGGTGGGCAAAGGCATGTCACCAAAACATGGGGCGGCCCTTCACTCTACCCCCTCCCAGCCAAACCTTAACAACAACATAGGCGCATCAGATTATGCCTGGGAGGCCCACATGGCAGGAAGATGCATTCAGGGCTTATGGACACCCAAAACAAATGCAGCTTCATATCAACCAGAAAGAGATGCTAAATGCCCTAACAGCCTTCAGGACTTACTTTATCCAGGACAACTACTGATAAAAGTCGGACAACACCACAGTCATGTGGTATATAAATAAGCAAGGGGCACACACTCATACCCCTTTGCAGATGAACCATGGCTTGTGGGACACAGCTTTGACCTAACAAATACATCTTAAAGCTCAATTCCTGCCAGGAAAGCAAAACACTCTGGCAGACTATTTAAGCAGAAACCTTATGGATCCTCACGAGTGGAAACTAGATCCACAAGTTTTCAGCATGTTAACAGAGAAATCTGAGGAGCCCAGACATAGATCTCTTACGCCTCTCCTCAAAATTATCAATTGAAAGATTCTGCACAAGGGCTTATCACAGACAAGCATGGAAAGTGGACGCCCTATCCTTCAGTTGGAAAAACCTATCCATTTATGCCTTTCCTCCTCTGCCTCTTCTACCCAAGGTCCTCTTAAAAGTCAGACAAGAGAAGCCAAAGATGATATTAATTGCCCCGGACTGGCCCTGCCAATACTGCTACCCAATGCTAAGAACTTAGCTCAATGCCAGCTTGGACCTTGCCTCAAAGACCACAACTACTGTCCCAGCAAAGCAATCAAATCCTGTAATCAACTACAGACTCTGAACCTGGCAGCATGGCTAATCATGTAGTCACACAAACAACACCTCTCAGTAAAGCTGTGATGGATGTCATTTTGGAAGCCAGAAGGCCTAGTACTAGAAAATCTTATGCTGACAAATGGAAGAGATTCTGTGCTTGGAATCAAGCACAAGGAACTGATACAGCAGAACCAAATATTCCTCAGATATTGCAATGCTTAACTGAGATGCTTGACAAAGGCCTATCTTTCTCATCAATCAAAATCCATGCCTCTGCCATTTCGGCTCATTACAATACAGAGCCACCAATCTTTTCTCATCCTTTACTAAAGCAGTATCTTAGAGGAGCCAAAAATGTAAGGCCTCCTAGAAGATCACCATTACCTGCGTGGGACCTTAATTATGTGTTGGAAAAGCTTACCTGCCTCCATTTGAACCAGCTACTACCGCTGATCTAAAGTTCTTTTCATGGAAAACAGCTCTGCTACTAGCAATTACTTCAGCAAGAAGAGTTTCAGAGCTACAGGCCCTCATGGCTGTAGAGCCTTTTATCATATTTTACCCAGACAGGATGTCTCTGAGGACAAATCCTACTTTTCTGCCTAAGGTGGTTTCCAGTGCGGCTCTTAACCAATCAGTTCATCTGTCAACTTTTATCCAAATCCAAGTAGAACAAGGGGAGAGAATTCACCATTCCTTGGGCGTACACAGACAATAAGATTCTACTTGAGCAGGACAAAAGCTCTAAGAAAAACTGAACAATTAACTAGTGTCATATGCTGCAGGATCAGAAGGAAAGGCTATTTCAAAGCAGACAATTTCAAAGTGGATAAGCCACTGCATCCGTTAGTAGCAGTGCCCAAGGGCATTAGGTCTCATTCCACCAGAGCTGCAGCTACTTCAGCAGCCTTTCTCAGAGGAATACCAACCAAAGACATTCTAGAGGCTGCTACTTGGAGTTCTGTTCACACCTTTACAAACCATTACCATTTGCCTGTCTACTCTAAGTCCAGGGCAGCCTTTGCCATTGCAGTGCTGCAGAACCTTATAGCCGTACCTTATGCTGTTTGGACCCAGCCTCCCAACCATAGCTTTGGGATTCTACCCAAATGTAATGCAACAGTGAAATGCGAAGAACATAGTACAGTTGTGTACACTTACCATAAATGTAGATGTTGAGTGTATTCCTGTTGCAGTCAAATGTTCATCGTGCATACAGTTGCAGTCATAACAGCTGAGTTCTCCTGCCATCGAAGCGGGTCCTCGGTCGGCCGAATTCCAAAGTCTAGGTCGGCGTCGGTTGTCGTCGCTTCTTCCCTGACATCAGTCGACAGGGTATAAAGGAACCAGCCCGGCGCCATTTTCTTCAGTCTTTCTTGCGCGTGGTGCCCGATGCAGAAGCAATTAGCAAGTGCCAGTCGGCCAGCTCCTGAGATTACTTAAAATTTGGAAACCGAAGTCTTCTTGAAAGCTAAGTACCCGTTGAAACTTTTCTTTCCTCAGACCGATGTCAGACAAAGTTAATAATTGTATTTCTTGTGGGAAGCAAATAATGCATAAGGATTTCCATTCCGTCTGTATACCATGTTTAGGCCCAGACCACGACGTCTCGGTCTGTCGCTTTTGTGCTACATTCAACAAAGCGCACCATTAAGCGTTGAAGCGGAGTTAAGCCCAGCATTATTTTGGGAAAGCATTTAACTATATTATGTCGTCAGATACTCCGACTCCAGTTTTGTCTAAAAAGCGCCCATGATAAGGACCGACACACGAGGTCGCGGCCTCTACCGACACCACGCCAAAGCCGACTACCGCGTGGTCAGTTCTCAGCGAAGCCCTCGCAGCCCCTGACTACCGACAACACTTCTTTGGCGGTGTCTCCTGTGCCAGTCGCGGGCTCCTCGGCCACACCCGACTACAGATACGAAGCCACTCTTGGCGTTGAAACTCAGAATGTGGACAGGTCCACCTCCACTCAAGGTGTCTTCAGACCTTCCTCTTCTTTCTCCATCAAGGCTTTCACTAAGTCTAAAGCAACCATGCACTCTAAGAGACAAGCTCCACAGGGCCCATCTCCAGGCCCCATGTCTAAGAAACAGATGCTTAAAATGGCTGAGGATTTAATTACTCTTATCAGAGGTTCTCAGCCCCCAGGACAAAGGCCCAGAGTGGAGGAAAATTTCCCCCTCCTTTGATCAGGGCTCCATTATTTCAGAGCACTCTGATGATCAGGAACATTCTTACTCCCCTTTTGAAGACTCTGATGCGGAGGAGTCCATCCCTTCTGTATCTCCCCCTGAGGATTACTCATTTGGGGAAACTTTGCATACCTTAAGGGAACACTTCCACTGGGAAGGCCAAGATTATTCAGATTCCAAGAAAAGGCTTAGGAATTTCTCTTGCTACCTCAGCACATGCCTCTGGCTATACCTCCTGTCTTGGACATCCTAGATGATGTTTACTTCGAGGCCTGCCTTAACCCGGCCTGTCTACCTCCAGCTCCAGTTAAGCCTGACAGGTACTACAGGGTTCCTGACTCACACCAATTTCTATACAAAAGCCATGCTGCTGACCCAGAAACCATCTCACAGGGCCCCAAGGAGTTAAGGCCTCCACTGCTAAAAATCCATTACCTTCGAGAGATTCCAGATCCTTAGAAGGTGGGGAAAAAGGTATATACCTCAGCTACCTTAACCATGAGGGCCTTAAACTGTCAGTTCCATATGCTAAAATACCAACAGTTTTTGTTATCACAATTGAAAAGTAAAATGTCACAACCTGAACAACCAGACTTGAAGGAGTTGCAGGATTTGATGCATAGTGCAGAACAAGTGGGTAAGCGTACCTTACAATGTGGTTTTGATGCTCTAGAGGCCTCATGTAGAGCTGCTGTTACAGGATCAGTCATACGTAGGCATGCCTGGCTCAAGGAACAAGCCTTGCCTGATCATGTCAAAGCTAAATTACTTAGACACCCCTCTTCAAAAGGATGTACTATTTGGTGCTAATGCTGAGGAGGTATTAAGGAAAATGGAGGAAAAGGCTAAATCAATGCAAACTGTGAAAGATTTTCTACAGGTACAACCCCCACGTTTTAGTAGAAATTGGCCTTCCAAAAACTGGTCCTTTCCTGCCACGGACAGACCGCAAAGAGGCAGATACAGGTGCCCGAGGGGCAGAGGACAATCCCAAGGATCGTTTAGAGGCAGACAATGGCAAGCTCCTACACAAGAGGTGGTAAGGATAACTCGCAATCTTTCAGAAAGCAAACCCAATGACTTTCCCCTTTGCATGCCAAGCAAGTCTCAAATGGCAGCCCCCTTAGGAGGAAAGCTGGCATTATTTTCAAAAAATTTTCATATTGTCACAAAGGACAAATGGATCCTGGACATTATAAACAGAGGCTACAAATTCCATTTTCACACCCTTCCAAAAATGAGAGGCATGCCAAATCTGCCACACAATCAAAGGGCAGAGGCACAAAGGCAAATTACAGATCTCATAAACATGAAAGCTATTCAAGAGGTACCTACGCACGAACAAGGTCAAGGTTTTTATTCCAGGCTATTTCTGGTACCAAGGAAGGGAAAAGATTGGAGACCTATTTTGGACCTATCCATCCTAAACACATTTCTACTCGTACCAAAATTCAAGATGCTCACTCTACAGCAACTTCTTCCCATGCTGGGCAAGGAGTCTTGGCTGGTAACATTGGACCTCAAGGAGGCATACCTGCATGTCCCAATCAGACAAAATTGCAGAAGGTACCTCAGATTTCTTGCAGGTTCAACCCATTATCAATTCTCTGCATTGCCCTTTGGCTTATCACTGCCCAGAGTATTCACGAAATGCCTGGCATCAGTAATTGCCTACTGCAGACTTCAAAGGGATACAAATATACCCCTGTTTGGACGACTGCCTGATCCAAGCGGACAGCAAGCACATTCTTCTGAAACATCTGGCTTATGTAATAATGTTGTTGAACTCTCTGGGATACACAGTCAACAAAAAGAAATCAAGGCTAATACCCTCTCGAAGATAATTTTCCTGGGTGCCAGTTTGGACACAAACACCCAGATGGCCTACCTCACGCCAGAGAAGCAGGGGCAACTAATTCAATACTTCAGGCACTAGCAAATTGCACCAGGCTGACTGCAAGGAAAATCCTGCAGGCTCTGGGATTCATGGCATCTTGCATCTTACTAATCCCATGTGCAAAGCTGCATATGAGAAAACTACAGTGGTACCTAAAAAACATATGGTCTCAACACAGCCACAGTTTGGAAACAATAATACCACTAATTCCATGTCTGCAAAAGGAATTTCTGTGGTGGGCTCAAGCATGCCAAACAAACACAGGTCTTCCATTCAGCAAGCCTCAAGCAAATCAAGTCATCACAACAGACCGGACTACCCTGAGCACATGACAGACCGATGCATTCAGGGCAAATGGACCCAAAAGAAAAGCACCTTCACATCAATCAGAAAGAAATGCTAGCAGTGATAAATGCTATTACAGCTTTCAAGGACCTTCTACAACCAGGCCAGCTATTGATAAGAACAGACAACACCACAGTTATGTGGTACATAAACAAGCAGGGAGGAACACATTCTTATCCCCTATGCAGACTGGCCATGTCACTTTGGAACATGGCCATGGACTTACAAATGGAACTACAAGCACAGTACTTGCCAGGCAAGGAAAACACGCTGGCAGACAACCTAAGCAGGAATATGACAGATCCACACGAATGGAAGTTGCATCCAAAAGTATTTACAGAAATAATCTAAGAATGGGGAAGGCCAGACGTAGATCTCTTTGCCTCCCACAAAAACCATCAATTGACAAAATTCTGCTCAAGGATCTTCCATCCAAAGGCCTGGAGAGTGGACGCTCTCTCTTTCAGTTGGACATCAATGACAGTGTATGCCTTCCCACCTCTTCCTCTGCTGCCCAAAGTCCTATTGAAGACCAGAGCAGACAGACCAAAGATGATCCTCATTGCTCGACTGGCCAAGGCAACACTGGTACCCACTCCGAAGGAGCCTGGCGATTCCCCACCATGGACCCTGCCTCTAATGCCTCTTCTTCTGACTCAGCACAGCTTCAGAACTCTTCACAGTCAGCTGAAAACACTCAATCTAGCAGCATGGAAGATTCCTTAGCATCGCAGCAGGCCCTGCTCTCCAAGGAGGTGCAGGATGTCATTTTGGAGGCCAGAAGGCCATCAACTAGAAAAGCTTACTCTGCAAAATGGAAACGTTTTTGTGTTTGGAATGAGAAAAAGGGCCAGTGCCCTGGAAAACTGAATTTACCTCAAATACTACAATATTTGGCTGAACTGCTAAGCAGTGGACTTCGTTCTCCTCCATCAAAATCCATGCCTCAGCCATTTCTGCAGAATACAACACTGATCCACCTTTATTCTCTCACCCTCTATTAAGACAGTTCCTCAGAGGGGCTAAGAATTTAAGACCTCCAAGAAAACAACCAATACCTGCTTGGGATCTTAATTTCATTCTGGAAAAACTGACTTTGCCTCCTTTTGAGCCAGCTGCCTCATCAGATTTACAATATTTGTCCTGGAAAACAGCTTTCCTTCTGGCTATCACTTCAGCTCGTCGAGTTTCAGAACTACAGGCTCTTATGGCTGTCCAGCCTTTTATCATCTTCCATCAGGACAGAGTTTCATTACGTACCAACCCGTCCTTTATGCCTAAAGTGGTATCCAGGGTAGCTTTAAATCAGGCCATACATTTACCTACTTTTTATCCTAATCCTCAAAACAAAGGGGAGAGATTACTGCATTCCTTGGACATCCACAGACAACTGCATTATTATTTGGACAGAACAAAACCTTTCAGAAAATCAGAACAGCTTTTTTAGGCCTATGCGGTAGGAGTTCAAGGAAAGTCAATATCAAACAGACAGTCTCAAAATGGATAGCCCACTGCATACGCTTTGCTATTCCTTTCATGGCAAAACTGTACCTACAGGCATTGGAACTCATTCTACCAGGGCCACAGCCACCTCTGCAGCCTTCCTCAGAGGAGTTCCTACCAAGGATATTTTAGAAGCAGCCACTTGGAGTTCTGTGCATACTTTCTCTAAGCACTACAACCTACCATTATACTCCAAATCTAGAGCAGGCTTTGCCACTGCAGTCTTGCAGGGCATTTTGGCTCCTCCTAGCTCCACCTAGTGCCTACCACCCTTTTCTTAGCTTTGGGATTCTACCCATCTGTTATGACTGCAGCTGTATGCACGATGAACATAGTACAGTTTTGTACCTACCATAAATGTAGATGTTCGAGTGCTAATACAGCTGCAGTCCAGGATGTCCTTCAAGGATGCATCTGCAGTCCTTACAAATGGGTAGTCCTGTCGTCAGGCAGCCCTTCGATCGGCCGGATTCCAAAGTCTGGGTCTGGCTTCGGCTGGTGTCGCGCTTCACCCGACGTCATAGCTGCAGTTCTTCGGGTATAAAGGCATCAGCCGGCGCCATTTTCCTCAGTCTTTCTTGCCGCGTGGCGCCCGAAGCAGAAGCTGTTCGCAAGTGCCGGTCGGTCAGAACCAGAGATTACTACTACCGAATACTACTTCGAAGACTTCTAAAAAGCTAAGTACCCCGTTGGGGACTCTTTCTTGCCTCAGCCGATGTCAGAAAAAGTGAATAACTGTTTAACTTGTGGGAAACAAATACCTCATAAAGATTTCCACTCTTACTGCTTACCTTGTTTAGGCCCAGACCACGACGTAGCAGCTTGTCTAGCCTGTGCTGCTTTTAACCGACGGACGCTTAGGCGTCGGTCGAATTTGCAGAACAGTTTTTCGGTTCTGATTTTGCTTATATCATGCCGTGGATCCTCCGACTTCACAAATTACCAAAAACGCGGGAAAAGGACCGACATTGCGGTCCGGCGGTTTCGGCCGAAACCGGTTAAGCCAACCACGAGTGTCTCGGTTTCGCTGAAACCGAGCAAGCGGTCTTCCCCAGCGAAAACATGCCTTCTACGAGGCCTCCTCTAACCTGGTGGAATCGGCTGAAATCCAACCCGCAGTTGCGGTTTCTCAGGAATTATCAGACACTATTCCCTTGGATATTTCAACCCCTGCACGTGGAGCTGCTAGGCCTCCTGCAGCCATGTCTATTAAGGCCTTTACCAGGGCTAAAGCAGCCAAAGCTTCAAAAACGGTGCCTGTCAAACCCCCCTCTCACAGGCCCAGCACCAGTTCCCATATGCTTTCTTTGGCTGATTATCTCATTTCTTTAATTCGTGGATCCCAGCCTCATCCAGACAGGACCTCTCATCCACCTCCAGAGAAGAGGCCTAGAACAGAGCCCCCAGAGCCAGTATCCACAGATTATTCCTCTGATGACTCAGAACATACAGACCCTCCTGAGGCTCCTTATTCCCCTTACGAAGACTCTGATGCTGAAGAGTCCATTCCTTCAGCCTCTCCACCTGAGGAATTTTTCCTTTGGGGAAACCTTGCATGCTATGAGGGAACAATTTCAGTGGCAGGGCCAAGATTTCTCAGACTCCAGAAAAAGGCTTAGAACCTTTCTACATTTGCCACAGCATAGGCCTTTAGCTATACCTCCAGTTCTTTCTGTTGTAGATGATGCATTTAATGATGCTTGCACTGCTCCTGATTCATTACCTCCGGCCCCTGCTAAGCCCGATAGGTTCTACAGGGTCCCGGACACTCATCACCATTTATACAAGGCTCCTTTTGCAGATCCAGAGACTATCTCCCAGGGCCCTAAAGCTGTAGCAACTTCATCTACTAAAACCCTCCCTCTGAAAGGGAATCCAGGTCCTTAGAGAGATGGGGTAAAAGTTTACACCTCTGCTACTTTGTCAGCTAGGGCTTTGAACTGCCAATTTCATATGATTCAATATCAAGAGTTTATGCTTGACCAGTTAACTAAAAGCTGTCCTCTGAAGAATCTTTAGATAATAAATATGTTCAGGAAATGGTACATAACATACAGCAGGTTAGTAACCATTCTTTAAAATGTGGCTATGATGCACTGGAGGCTTCCTTTAGATCAGCCATGACTGGCACAGTTATCAGGAGACATGCATGGTTGAAAGAGCAGGCATTACCAGACCATGTCAAATCAAAGCTTTTGGATGCACCCATGGACAAAGTCAATTTATTTGGTTCCCCTGCACAGCAGGTACTAAAAAAGATGGAAGAGAAGGCGAAATCTGTACAAACAGTGAAAGATTTCTTACAGGTTCAACCTCCAAGGTTTAGCAGGAACTGGCCTCCAAGAATTGGTCCTTTCCGGACTCCTCTAAGACACAGAGAGGCAGGAATAGGCGTTCAAGAGGCAGAAACCAATCCAGGGGTGCCTACAGGGGCGCCAGTGGCAAGGTAACAACCAGCGTGCACGGACGCAGCCACCGCCACTACAACAACACAATCACAGTGACTTGGCTGTGGCACATACCAGGGAACAACTGGAAGCACCCTTAGGCGGAAAGCTAACCTTATTTTCAAAGAACTGGCATTGCATCACAAGGGAAAATGGATTTTGCAAACTATAGACCAAGGTTACAGGTTCCATTTCCATACTCTATCAGGAAAGAGAGGAATGCCAAACCTACCACCTACTCAAAGGGCAGAAGCTCTAAAGCAAATATCTCAATTATTAAGAATGAGAGCTGTGGAAAAGGTACCATCTATGGAACAAGGAAAGGGATTTTACTCCAGACTCTTCCTGGTACCAAGAAAAGAGAGCAAATGGAGGCCTATTCTCGACCTGTCCGCTTTAAACACATTCCTCATTGTTCCAAAATTCAAAATGCTGACCCTGCAGCAGCTTCTTCCCATGCTGGGCAAGGAGTCTTGGCTGGTAACTCTAGATCTCAAGGAGGCATACCTGCACGTCCCCATACAACCAATTTGCAGAAGATACCTCAGAGTTCTTGCAGGATCAGAGCATTATCAATTCTCAGCATTGCCCTTTGGCTTATCTACTGCCCAGAGTGTTCACGAAATGCCTGGCATCAGTAATTGCTCATTGCAGACTTCAGGGATCCAAATTTATCCCTACCTGGGCGACTGCCTGATACAAGCGGACAACAAAAGCAAACTAACAGAAGACTTACAAAGAGTCATTTACCTGCTGCAAGCCCTGGGATATACAGTCAATATAAAAAAGTCAAGGCTGATTCCATCCCAAAGAATAACCTTTCTGGGTGCAGAGCTGGACACACCAAAACAAATGGCATTCCTAACTGCAGAAAAGAAAGAGCAACTACCTCTCTACTTCTTGGCATTAACAAAGCAGAACCATCTAACTGCAAGAAAAGTACTGCAAGCCCTAGGCTTCATGGCATCCTGCATAATTCTGGTCCCTCATGCCAGACTGCATATGAGAAAGCTACGGTGGTACCTAAAGAATTTGTGGTCCCAACACAAGCACAGCCTAGAAACCAAAATTCCAATAATCCCATGCCTGAAGCAAGAGTTCCTATGGTGGGCTCAGGCCTGTCAATCAAACACAGGATTGCCCTTCTGCAACAGTCAACCAAGCCAAACCATCACAACAGATGCCTCAGACCTCGGTTGGGGTGCACACATGCTGGGCAAGTGCATACAAGGCTTATGGACTCAAGACCAGCTGCGCCTGCACATAAATCTAAAGGAAATGCTGGCAGTAAAATTGGCAATCCAGTCATTCAGACCATTTCTCCAAGAAGGTCAGTTGATGATAAGGACAGACAACACCACAGTTATGTGGTACATCAACAAACAGGGAGGCACACATTCATATCCTCTATGCCGGCTGGCACTGGACCTATGGGATGTGGCTCTGAGCTACAACATTCAGTTACAAGCAATTTTGTACCGGAAAGAAAACATTCTAGCAGACATTTTAAGCAGAACTACCACAGATGCCTACGAATGGATGCTGCATCCGGACATCTTCAAAGCCATCACAAGAGAATGGGGATTACCACAAATAGACTTATTTGCATCCCCACTCAATCACCAGCTAAAGAAATTCTGCACAAGGTCGTACCACCCACTAGCTTGGAAGGTGGACTCCCTATCTTTCAGTTGGAAAACCTGACAGCATACGCATTCCCTCCACTTCCTTTGATGCACAAGGTGCTTTTGAAGATCAAAGAGGAACGTCCAAGGATCATTCTGATAGCTCCAGACTGGCCAAGACAACATTGGTACCCATTGCTGAGGAGCATGTCGAAGGGAACAAATATGGGCACTACCCCTGATCCCATTGCTGTTAACACAGAACAACTACAACATCCTGCATCCAAACCTGAAAACTCTGCAGCTAACTGCCTGGAACATTACATAAGAACAATTAACCCAAATTTATCCCAAAGGGTTAAAGACATAATCCTTGAGGCTCGTAGACCTTCAACAAGAAAGAATTATGCAGCAAAATGGAAAAGATATCTCATTTGGAGTACTGAAAGGGAGAAGATGTGGCATGGGTAAACATAGCCAACATTCTGGAGTACTTGGCAGAGCTCTTCCATACAGGCCTGTCCTATTCTTCCATCAAGATACATGCATCAGCTATTTCAGCAGAATACAGCTTGGATCCTCCTGTCTTCTCTCATCCTCTGCTCAGACAGTTTCTGAGAGGAATTAAAAATGTAAAACCTCCCAGGAAACCACCATTGCCAGCATGGGACTTGAACTTTGTGCTAGAAAAATTGACAGTTCCTCCTTTCGAACCAGCAGCAACGGCAGAATTACAATACTTATCCTGGAAGACTGCTTTCCTGCTGGCAATCACCTCAGCAAGAAGGGTTTCTGAACTACAGGCATTAATGGCAGTGCAACCCTTCCTGATCTTCCATCAAGATAGAGTGTCCATGAGAACAAATCCTACATTTATGCCTAAGGTGGTATCCAGAGTGTCTTTAAATCAGGCTATCCACCTACCTACATTCTTCCCAACCCACAGAACAGGGGAGAAAGACTGTTGCATACCTTGGATGTACATAGACAATTACGCTACTACCTGGACAGGACCAAGTCCAATAGAAAAACTGACCAGCTTCTGGTAGCATATGCAACAGGAAAGGAAGGAAAACCAATTTCAAAACAGACAATCTCCAAATGGATAGGAAATTGCATTAGATTTTGTTACTCCTACCATGGAAAGAAAACTCCAGAGAACATCAGGCCTCACTCCACAAGGGCTACAGCCACTACCACAGCTTTCTTACGAGGAGTGGCTACCAAGGACATTATAGAGGCTGCTACTTGGACCTCCGTGCATACATTTGCCAAGCATTACAATTTACCTTTATACTCTAGATCCCGAGCAGGTTTTGCCACTGCTGTTTTGCAAGGGATCCTAACTACACCATAATCTCTCCTTTTTCCTCCTCCCTAGTTTAGCTATGGTATTCTACCCATTTGTAAGGACTGCAGATGCATCCTTGAAGGACATAGTACAGTTTTGTACCTACCATAAATGTAGATGTCCGATAGGAATGCATCTGCAGTCAGGATTACCCTCCCACCTTCCCCTCTGTGGTACTCCTAGGGTATTTGCCATCCTTCAGCTAGCTTGGGGGGGATCTATTATGGTGTATTTGTTTGTATATATGTACATACATGCTTATTTTATGTGTTTGCTCTCTACTATTTGGAAACATTGGCATTTATCCAAATTTAGCCATCCAAGAGGGCACTTGGCACTTGGGGCAAGAAACACTGAGGAAAATGGCGTCGGCTGATGCCTTTATACCCGAAGAACTGCAGCTATGACGTCGGGTGAAGCGCGACACCAGCCGAAGCCAGACCCAGACTTTGGAATCCGGCCGACCGAAGGGCTGCCTGACGGCAGGACTACCCATTTGTAAGGACTGCAGATGCATTCCTATCGGACATCTACATTTATGGTAGGTACAAAACTGTACTTTTCCCTCCCTCCTTCCCCTCTAGGGGTCTTCTTTTATGGTGTATTTGCTTGCAACTACTGGTCTTTGATTATATTGCATTGTATTATTACATATTTTTATGTATTGCCTTCTTCTACGGGCACCTGACATCTGGGGCAAGAAAAACTGAAGAAAATGGCGTCGGCTGGTTCTTTTATACCCCTGTCGCACTGACGTCAGGGAAGAAGCGACGACAACCGACGCCGAACCTAGACTTTGGAATCCGGCCGACCGAGGACCCGCCTGACGGCAGGAGAACCCATCTGTTATGACTGCAGCTGTGTTAGCTTTTCGAACATCTACATTTATGGTAGGTACAAAACTGTACTTTGTGTACACTTACCATAAATGTAGACATTCAAGTGTATTCACTGTTGCAGTCCTGGTTTCCCACCCTCCTTCCCCCTTATATCTTCTTTCTTTAGGGAG
Source organism: Protopterus annectens (assembly GCF_019279795.1). Taxonomy (NCBI): domain Eukaryota; kingdom Metazoa; phylum Chordata; order Ceratodontiformes; family Protopteridae; genus Protopterus; species Protopterus annectens. Next base: position 301,205,297 of record NC_056731.1, read on the forward strand.
TCATAAGATGTTCTTTGTGTTTCACTGTTGCAGTCATCATACTTGGGATGTTCTTCATGTTTCACTGTTGCAGTCATCACACTTGGGTCATTTGCCTGCAGGTAGCCCTCAGTCAGCCAGCATACCAGAGACTTAGTATTTCTGCGTCGGTTGCTGTCGCTCTAGGACTGACGTCAGGTCATGAGGGGTATAAAAACTGGCAGCCAACTCCATTACATCAGTCTTTTTTGCTGAAGAGCCCAAAGCAGAAGCAGTTCGCCCAAGTGCCGGTTAGCTGCTACCTGGGTTTTCGTTTCGGAATTGAATCATCCTGAAGGCTTCTAAAGTTAAGTACCCCGTTGAGGATCCTTTTTTCTTGCTCTAACCGATGTCAGAAAAAGTTTACAATTGTCTCTGTGGAAAGCAAATACCGCACCGAGATTTTCATTCTTACTGCATCACCTGTTTAGGCCCATACCACGACGTACCTTGCTGTCAGTTTTGTGCCTTGTTCACGGTCCGAACTATTCGTCGTCGGGCCCTTATTGTCTCTAAATACTCTCGATCTCCGTATTCCAAAAGGGTTCGGTAAGTCATCCAACTACCGAACGTCCGAAAAAACGTAAGGATAAAGATAGAGACAGACCGCACAGGTCCAAAACTGCTGACGCTTCCGTTAAGCTGATGCCAGTTCACTGGTACTCAGTGAGGCAGTTCCGCACTCCTGATGCCCGCTTCAGTGGATTTGCAGGCCGCTACCGAGACCCGTTCAGAGTCCGGTATGTCGCAAGACTCTTCTTTGACTATGGAACCTGCGGATGTCTCTACCTTGGGTGTGTCGAGCTATGCAGGCACTGGCTTAGAAGTTCTTCGCACTACCGGTATTCGACTGAAACTGACCACTTCTTTCATGTCTTCAGATGTTCATCGTGTTTCACTGTTGCAGTCATGACATTTGGGTAATCTGCTGGCAGGTTGCCATCAGTCGGCCTGATTAACAAAGTCTTGGGTCCTGCATCGTTGCTGTCCCTTCTTCCATGACGTCAGGTCATCAGGGGTATAAAACATGCAGCCGCCATTACATCAGTCTTTCTTGCCACGGTGCCCGAAGCAGAATCAGTTCGCAAGTGCAGGACGGCATTTTCGAGTTTCAGAACCAAAGTCTTCAACTAAAAGCTAAGTACCCCATTGGGGAAACTTTTTCTTGCTCCTTACCAATGTCAGTAAAAGTTAATAATTGTATTACTTGTGGGAAGCAAATACCTCATAAGGATTTTCATTTGTACTGTATTCCTTGCCTAGGCCCTGACCACGACGTACCTTGCTGTTGGTTTTGTGCTTTATTTTAATCAGCGCACTATCTGTCGTTGGTACATTTTTGCTTCAAAATATTTCGGTTCTCTGTTTAATTATGCAGAAATGACATAGGTTAGCCATCCGACTACAGGAATATCGAAAAAACGCAAAGAAAAAGAGACAGACCACACAGGTCCAAAACTGCTGACGACGCTTCTCCTAAGCCAGTCGCCAGTTCACCGGTACTCAGTGAGGCGCTTTTGCAGCCCCTGATACCCGCCTCTACTGAGACCCATTCGGAGTCCGGTATGCCGCAAAATACTTCACATATGGAACCCGCGGATGTCTCTACCTTTGGATGGGTCCAGAGCCGCTGAGCAGGCACCGGCTTCTGAGGGTGTATTCAGGTCTACAGCCTTGCATATTAAACCGACTCCAGCTTCATTGCTAAGGCCTAAATCTCGATCTATGTCTAAAAAAACGACGCCCAGGCCACATGTTCAGGCCCCTATGCCTAAAAAACAAATGATCAAAATGGCTGAAGATTTAATTACTCTAATCAGGGGTAGTCAACCCCCCCCCTCCAAGAGGCCTAGGATTGAATGTGACTATGAATCTTCTGAACAGGATTCTGTTTCTTCTGACTCTTTTAATGATCTGGATTTGTCCGTACCTACTTATGAGGATTCTGATGCAGAGGATTCCATTCCCTCTGCTTCTCCGCCTGTGGATTTCTCTTTTGGGGAAACTTTACATATCTTAAGGGAGCATTTCCACTGGGAAAGTCAGGATTTCTCTGAATCCAAAAAGAGGCTTAGGGATTTCCTTCTTATTCCTCAGCACATGCCTTTGGCTATACCTCCTGTACTAGGTATTGTTGATGATGATGTTTTCAGAATCCAGTATGGCCCCTGATTCCTTACCTCCAGCCCCTAGCAAACCAGACCGCTACTACAGGGTTCCCGAGTCCCACAAATTTATTTTCAAAAATCCTGTTGCTTACTCTCAAACCATTTCTCAGGGGCCCAAGGGCATTAAGGCTTCTACTGCAAAAAATCCTACCCCTTCTGATAGAGACTCCAGGGTGCTGGATAGATGGGGTAAAAAGGTTTTTACTTCTTCAGCCTTAGCAGTCAGGACTTTAAATTTCAATTTCATATGCTAAAATATCAATAGCATATCATGGGACTGCATAAACAGGAAATGATGTTGATTTCTGACTCTGTGGAGAATAAAGATTTGCAGGATTTATTGCATTCAGCTGAACAAGTTGACAAGTATACTTTTGATTCTTTAGAGGCCTCTTGTAGGGCCGCTGTTACTGGGTCTGCTGTTACTGGGTCTGTACTTAGAAGGCATGCTTGGCTTAAGGAGCAATCTCTGCCTGATCATGTTAAAGCAAAACTTTTGGATGCTCCTTTACAGCAGGACCGCCTATTTGGCAATAAGGCTGAAGAAGTTCTAAAAAAGATGGAATATAAAGCTAAATCTATGCAAACTGTGAAAGATTTCTTACAAGTGCAACCTCCTAGATTTAGTAGGCATTGGCCTACTAAGAACTGGTGTTTTCCAGCTCCCTCCAGAGCCACTACGGTCAAACCCAGACATTCCAAAAGCACCAGGTTTCAGTCCCAAGGGACTTTCAGCACTAAGCAATGGGGTGCTTCCACTTCCAAATCTGGAAGCAACAATGCACCACCCTATGGTAAACAGTTTCAATGACTTCCCTTTGAAATTACCAAGCACTTATCTTTTAGCCGCCCTTTGGGGGGGAAACTGGCTCTTCATTCAAGAAACTGGCAACTTATAACCCAGGACAAATGGGTGTTAAATATAGTGTCCCAGGGATAAAGATTTCATTTCCACACGTTGCCAACTCCAAACGAATGGCCAGACCTGCCTCCAAATCAGTGGGCAGAGGCTCAGAAACAAGTACTTTCCCTCCTAAACATGGGAGCTATTCAGCTAGTACCATAAGAGGAAAAGGGACAAGGTTTCTATTCCAGACCTTTCCTGGTACCCAGAAAAGACAAATCATGGCGTCCAATTCTGGACCTGTGTACTCTAAACACCTTTCTGGACATTCCAAAATTCAAGATGCTGACTCTTCACCATTTACTTCCTACGCTAGGCAAAGATGCTTGGTTGGCAACTCTCGACTTAAGAGGCTTACCTGCATATCCCAATCAGGGAATCTTGCAGAAGATTCCTACGCTTCAAAGCAGGCTGCATGCATTATCAGTTTTGTGCACTGCCCTTTGGCTTGTCTACTGCGCCCAGGGTATTTACAAAGTGCCTGGCTCCAGTAATTGCATTTTGCAGGCAAAGAAATATTCAAATATATCCATACCTGGACGATTGTCTAATTAAGGCAGAAAACCTGGCCATTCTTCTAAAACATCTGGCGTTTGCAAAAAGAGTTCTAACCTGTCTAGGGGTACACCATAAGCAAAAAGAAATCTCAACTAGTACCCTCTCTAAAGATTACATTCCTGGGTGCAAGCTTGAATACAACTGCCCGAATGGCTTTCCTTACGCCAGAAAAGCAAATTCATTTGGTGACTTACTTCAAACAGGTGGTCACAAAAACCCTGCTATCTGCAAGTCAAATACTGCAAGCCTTGGGGTTCATGGCCTCCTGCATTCTTCTAATTCCATATGCAAGACTGCATATGAGGGAACTTCAGTGGTACTTAAAAAGTTTATGGAGTCAACATTGTCACAGCCTGGAAACAATGATTCCTGTCATACCTTGCCTGCTTCTAGAGTTCCTATGGTGGGCAAAGGCCTGCCACCAAAACAAGGGGCTGCCATTCACACCACCCCCTGCCACCCACACCCTAACTACAGATGCATCAGACTATGCATGGTTGGGCCCATCTGGCAGGGAAGTGCATTCAGGGCAAATGGAGCCCAAAACAAATGCACCTTCATATCAGTCAAAAAGAAATACTAGCTGTACAGAATGCACTGACAGCCTTCAAGGACTACCTTCATCCAGGACAATTACTGATAAAGACGGACAAAACCACAGTTATGTGGTACATAAATAAGCAGGGGGGTACACATTCCTACCCCCTCTGCAGACTAACCATGGCATTGTGGAACACGGCCTTGAGCTACCAAGTACAACTGCAAGTTCATTTCCTGCCAGGGAAGCAGAATATTCTGGCAGACGAACTAAGCAGAAATCTCAGGGACCCTCACAAATGTAAACTGGAACCATGCATGTTCATCGTGTTACCCTGCTGCAGTCATCACACTTGGGTTATCCTGCCGTCAGGCGGTCCCGCAATCGGCCCGAATTCCAAAGTCTTGGTCCGGCGACGGTTGCTGTCGCTTCTTCCCTGACGTCAGTGCGCCAGGGGTATATAAGAGGCATCAGATGCCATTTTCTTAAGTCTTTCTTGCCGCGCGGTGCCCGAAGCAGAAGCAGTTCGCAAGTGCCGGTCGGCCGACACCTGAGATTTTCGATTTGAATTTCAGTCCGAAGTCTTCAATAAAGCTAAGTACCCCATTGGGGAACATTTTCTTGCCTCAGTCCGATGTCAGAAAAAGTTAACAATTGCATTTCTTTTGGGAAGCAAATACCACATAAGGACTTCCATTCCTATTGTATTCCTTGCCTAGGCCCAGACCACGACGTCACAGGTTGTAGGTTTTGCGCTAGGTTTAATAAACGAACTATCAAACGCTGTTTTGACTTCGCACGGCATTACTTTGGTAGGAAAATTAATTATATCATGCCGTCGGAGCAGCCGACTACCGCCATTCATAAAAAACACAAGGATAAGGACAAGCAGCCTAGGAATAAACCAGACACCGAGGCCTCAGCTGGGTCTGTTGCTGGTTCTCCGGTTTTCAGTGAGGCACCTACGCACCCCCTGACGACCGCAGAACTGGAACCCCAGACAGCTGCGGATTCCCAAGCGGAGTCTACTAGGCTGACGCAGCCATCTACCGACACCGGAGCAGAACTAGACACCGGTGCAACGGAAATACCTTCGGTTGCAGAAGGTGTCTTCAGACTGACTACACTCACCATTAAATCTTATGCTAAACTTAAAACTCCTTTAAAACCAAAGAAAACTGTACATCAGTCTACAGTTCAAAGCCCCATGCCTAAGAAACAGATGCTTAAGATGGCTGAAAATTTGATTACCCTTATCAGGGGTTCCCATTCCCCTCCTGATAAAAGACCAAGACAAGAGGAGAGATTATGCATCCTCTGACCAGGTTTCTCTCTCCTCAGATTCTTCTGAGGAACAGGATTACACTTTTCCACCTTATGAAGATTCTGATGCTGAAGACTCTATTCCCTCAGCATCTCCCCCTGAAGACTACTCCTTTGGGGAAACTTTACATACCATGAGGGAACATTTCCACTGGGAAGGCCAGGATTACTCAGATTCTAAGAATAGGCTCCGAGAGTTCCTTTTACTACCGCAGCACAGACCTCTTGCTATCCCTCCTGTTCTAGATATTGTGGATGATGTTTACTTGGAGTCTAGTTTAAATCCAGAATCTCTTCCTCCTGCTCCAGCCAAACCAGACAGATACTACAGAGTACCTGACTCACAACAATTCCTTTATAAAAGCCCTGTTGCTGACCCAGAAACAATTTCCCAGGGTCCTAAGGGAGCAAAAGCTTCTATGGCTAAAAATCCTGTGCCCTCTGAAAGGGATTCCAGAGCCCTAGATAGATGGGGAAAGAAAATATACACCTCAGCTACTCTGGCTATGAGAGCATTAAATTGCCAGTTTCACATGTTGAAATATCAACAATTCCTAATGTCTCAGTTAAAACAAAAAATGAGCACACATTCAGAACTGCCTGAATTCATGGAAATGCAGGATCTGTTGCATGCAGCTGAACAGGTGGGCAAACATACTTTATAATGCGGATTTGATTCATTGGAAGCTTCTTGTAGAGCAGCTGTTACTGGCTCTGTCATACGTAGACATGCTTGGTTAAAAGAACAAACACTCCCAGACCATGTTAAAGCAAAATTATTGGATGCACCTTTACAGCAGGATGTATTATTTGGTGTCAAAGCAGAAGAGGTCTTAAAGAAAATGGAGAATAACGTAAAGTCTATGCAAATGGTCAAGGATTTTGTGCAGGTACAACCCCCTCGTTTCAGCAGAAATTGGCCAACAAAAAACTGGTCCTTTCCGGCTTCAGACAGATCACAGAGGGGCAAATACAGACGCCCAAGGGGCAGAGGTCAGTCACTGGGCCCTTACAAACCTCGTCAATGGGGTTCTGCTACCCAGAAAGGAGGAGAAGACAGGCCCCAAGCTAGCAGAAGTCAAACACAATGACTCTATCCTTAAACTACCAAGCAAATCTCTCTTGGCAACTCCCTTGGGAGGAAAACTAGCATTTTTTTCAGACAAATGGCACATCATCACAAAAGACAAATGGGTTCTCAACATTGTCTCTCAAGGATTACAGATTCCACTTTCATACCTTACCAAGGATCAAAGGAATGCCAATCCTGCCACCAAATCAATGGGCAGAGGCACAAAAACAAATTACAGCTCTCATGAACATGAGAGCCATTCAACAGGTACCTACTCAGGAGCAAGGACAAGGATTTTACTCAAGACACTTCCTAGTCCCAAGAAAGGACAAAGCATGGAGTCCCAAGAAAGGACAAAGCATGGAGACCCATTCTGGATCTTTCAGTTCTGAACACCTATCTGCAAGTACCAAAATTCAAGATGCTAACACTACAGCAGCTTCTTCCCATGCTGGGCAAGAATGCTTGGCTATTCACTTTGGACCTCAAGGAGGCATACCTGCATGTCCCTATCAGACAAAATTGCAGAAGATAGCTCCGCTTTGTTGCAGGTTCAACGCATTATCAATTCTCTGCACTGCCCTTTGGCTTATCTACTGCGCCCAGGGTCTTCACAAAATGCTTGGCACCAGTAATTGCATACTGCAGACAAAGAGGAATTCAAATATACCCATACCTGGACAACTGCCTTATTCAAGCAGAAAGCAAGGACATTCTTTTAAAGCATCTGGCATTTGTCAAACACCTTCTAAGTTGCCTAGGGTACACAGTAAACAAAAAGAAATCAAAATTAGTGCCCTCACAAAACATAATATTCCTGGGTGCCAGCTTGAATACAACGGCCCAGATGGCTTATCTCACGCCAGACAAGCAACGACAGCTGTTTCAATATTTCAAAATAATGGCAACAAAGACCCGACTCCCTGCAAGAAAAATTCTGCAGGCCTTAAGATTCATGGCATCTTGCATACTACTAATACCATTTGCAAAACTACATATGAGGAAATTACAATGGTACCTGAAAAGTGTATGGACTCAGCACAGCCACAGCTTGGAAACAATGATACCACTCATTCCCTGCCTTCAACAAGAGTTTCTATGGTGAGCACAGGCATGTCACCTCAACAAGGGTCAGCCTTTCACCTTACCCACAGCCAGGCAAACTATGACAACAGATGCATTGGACTATGCCTGGGGAGCACACATGTCAGGGCAGTGCATTCAGGGCAAATGGACTACAGGTCAGAGGCATCTGCATATCAATCAAAAAGAAATGCTAGCAGTACAGAATGCCCTAACAGCTTTCAGGGACCTTCTACACCCAGGACAACTAATAATAAAGACGGACAATACCACAGTCATGTGGTACATAAACAAGCAAGGGGGCACACATTCCTACCCTCTATGCAGGCAAGCAGTGACCTTGTGGAACACTGCACTGTCTTACCAGGTTCAATTACAAGCACAATTCCTACCAGGAAAGAAAAACACATTGGCAGACGACCTAAGCAGAAACATCATGGATCCACACGAATGGAAACTAGATCCACAAGTATTTGCAATGATAGCTCAAAAATGGGGACGCCCAGACATAGATCTGTTTGCAAGCCCTCACAACCACCAACTTCAAAAATTTTACACAAGGACCTTCCATCCACTAGCTTGGAAAGTGGACGCCCTCTCATTCAGTTGGAAAACATTAAGAGTGTATGCCTTCCCTTTACTACCCCTTCTAGCAAAGGTACTGCTGAAAGTCAGATTAGAGAGGCCACAAATGATACTCGTTGCACCAGACTGGCCACGCCAGCATTGGTACCCAATTTTAAGGAACATGGCCCACGGCCCACCATGGATTTTACCACAAATTCCTCACCTGCTCACCCAGCGAGACCATCAGATTCTACACAGCCAGCTCAAGACTTTAAACCTGGCTGCATGGCAAATTATCTAAACAACCAGCCAACACCTTTATCCAAAGCTGTTATGGATGTCATTCTGGAGGCCAGGAGGCCCAGCACCAGGAAAACCTATTCAGACAAAAGAAAAAGATTTTGCGCCTGGAACCAGGCTAAAGGCCTAAACCCCCTTGATCCAAACATCCCTCAGATTCTACAATATTTAACTGAGATGTTACACAAAGGACTTTCCTTTCATCTATTAAGATCCACGCCTCAGCAATTTCAGCTCATTACAGCACGGATCCTCCTTTATTCTCACATCCACTCCTAAGACAGTTCCTCAGAGGGGCTAAGAACTTAAGACCGCCAAGGAGAGCTCCAACACCTACTTGGGATCTCAACTTTGTTCTGGAAAAGCTTACACTGCCGCCCTTTGAACCAAATTTTTCAGCTGATTTAAAAATTTTTTCATGGAAAACTGCCCTACTACTAGCAATAACCTCAGCTAGAAGAGTCTCAGAGCTACAGGCACTAATGGCAGTGGAACCTTTCACTATTTTTCATCAAGACAGAGTCTCTCTACGAACTAATCCTTCCCTTTATGCCAAAGCTGGTATCCAGTGTGGCCCTAAACCAAACCATTCACTTGCCCACCTTCTTCCTAAATCCCCAGAACAAAGGAGAAAGACTCCTGCACTCTTTGGACATTCACAGGCAATTACGTTACTACTTGGATAAAACTAAGGCTTTCAGAAAAACTGACAAGCTTTTTGTAGCCTATGCTACAGGATCACAAGGAAAAGCTATCTCAAAACAGAAAATTTCAAACTGGATAGGGCATTGCATACGTTTTTGGTACGTACATCATGGGAAACCAGTACCTTCTAACAATAGGTCCCACTCCACCAGGGCTACAGCTATATCAGCAGCCTTTCTCAGGGGAGTGCCAACCAAGGATATTCTGGAAGCTGCTACTTGGAGTTCAGTGCACACCTTCACCAAGCACTATCACTTACCTCTATACTCTAAGACTAGAGCTGATTTTGCCACTGCAGTTTTGTAGGGCTTACTAGTTTCTTCTAACCCTGTCTGACTCCACCTCCCATCCTTAGCTTTGGGATTCAACCCAAGTGTGATGACTGCAGCAGGGTAACACGATGAACATAGTACAGTTTTGTACCTACCATAAATGTAGATGTTCGAGTGTTCACCCTGCTGCAGTCCAGGTTACCCTCCCTCCATCCCCTCTGAACTAGCTGAACTTATCTCTACCACTCTATCCTATACTACCTCTGTGGTGTATTTGCTTGTGCCTAAGGGTTTTGTTTTATTTTTATATAGCTATATGTGTGTATATATATATATGTGTGTATGTATGTATGTGTATATATATATATATATATATATATATATATATATATATATATATATATATAAATGGCATTGGGTGCCTGTTATATACCCCTGGCGCACTGATGTCAGGGAAGAAGCGACAGCAACCAACGCCGGACCAAGACTTTGGAATTCGGGCCGACTGCGGGACCGCCTGATTGCAGGATAACCCAAGTGTGATGACTGCAGCAGGGTGAACACTCGAACATCTACATTTATGGTAGGTACAAAACTGTACTATTTTCAACATGTTGACACGCAAATGGGGGGACCGCAGACATAGATCTTTTTACCTCACCCCAGAACTGCCAGTTGAACAAATTTTGCACACAAACTCATCACAAAACAGCCTGGAAAGTGGATGATCTGTCCTTTAGCTGGAAAAACCTATCAGTCTATGCATTTCCCCCTCTGCCTTTGCTCTCAAAAGTTCTACTAAAAGTCAAAAAGGACAAACCAAAAATGATTTTGATTGCTCCAGACTGGCCTCGTCAACACTGTTACTCACTCCTGCGCAGTGTGTCACACATTTCTCCATGGCACCTGCCTCAGACACCTTCCGTACTGTCTCAGCCGGAGAGCCAAATTCTGCACTCTCAGCTACAAACATTGAATCTTGCAGCTTGGCTAATCATTTAAATTCCCCCTTAGTATCCCAAAACAAACCTGTGATGGATGTCATTTTGGAGGCGAGAAGACCTAGTACTAGAAAATCTTATGCCGACAAATGGAAAAGATTCTGTGCCTGGAATCAATCTCAAGGGATGAGCACAGCAGTACCCATTTTATCTCAGATTTTGCAATACTTAACAGACGCTTCACAAGGACCTGTCTTTTTCTTCCATAAAAATCCATGCCTCAGCCAATTCAGCTAACTACAATACAACCCCCCCCCTTCTCTCATCCTCTTCTAAAGGAGTATCTCAGAGGGGACAAAAACTTGAGACCACCCAGGAGAGCTCCAACCACTGCCTGGGACCTTAACTTTGTATTGGAGAAACTCACTTTACCTCCTTTCGAGCCAGGTGCAGCTGCAGACTTAAAATTTCTTTCCTGGAAAACAGCCTTCCTTTTAGCAATCACTTCAGCTAGAAGGATATCTGAATTGCAGGCCCTTATGGCAGTGGAGCCTTTCATCATCTTTCATGCGGACAGGGTGTCACTCAGGACCAATCCATCATTCATGCCCAAGGTGGTATCCAGTGTGGCTCTTAATCAGTCTATTCATTTTCCAACTTTCTTTCCCAATCCAGAGAAGAAGTGAGAGCAGATTCTGCATTCATTGGATGTACACAGACAACTTAGATTCTACTTCGACAGGACTAAATCTCAAAGAAAATCTGAACAACTGCTGGTAGCATTTGCTGCAGGGGCAGAGGGGAAGGCTATTTTAAAGCAAACTATTTCTAAATGGATAAGCCATTGTATTCATTTATGTTATAAGCACCATGGAAAACCTATTCCCCCGGGGATCAGATCTCATTCCACCAGGGCTGCATCTACTTCACCAGCCTTTCTCAGAGGTGTTCCTACCAGGGATATTCTAGAAGCTGCTACCTGGAGTTCAGTTCATGCTTTCACCAAGCATTATCTCTTACCATTTTTCTCTAAATCCAGAGCTGGCTTTGCCACTGCTGATGTTCATCGTGCATACAGCTGCAGTCATAACAGAAGGGTTCGCCTGCCGTCTGGCGGGTCCTCGGTCGACCAAATTCCAAAGTCTAGGTCCGGCGTCAGTGGTCGTCGCTTCTTCCCTGACGTCAGTGCGACAGGGGTATAAAAGAACCAGCTGACGCCATTTTCTTCAGTCTTTCTTGCCGCGGTGCCCGAAGCAGAAGCAGTTCGCAACTGCCGGTCGGCCAGCTCCTGAAATTACGAAAATTTTGCAACCGAAGTCGTCTTGAAAGCTAAGTACCCCATTGGGGAAACTTTTCTTGCCTCAGACCGATGTCAGACAAAGTTAATAATTGTATTTCATGTGGGAAGCAAATACCGCATAAGGATTTCCATTCCCTCTGTATACCTTGTTTAGGCCCAGACCACGACGTCTCAGTCTGTCGCTTTTGTGCTACATTCAACAAACGCACCATTAAGCGTTGGGCGGAGTTCGCCAAGCATTATTTTGGAAAAACATTTAACTATATTATGTCGTCGGATACTCCGACTCAAGTTTTGTCTAAAAAACGCAAAGATAAGGACCGACACACTAGGTCCGCGGCCTCTACCGACACCACACCAAAGCCTACATACACGTGGTCGGTTCTCAGCGAGGCACCTACGCAGCCCCTGACTACCGACGACACTTCATTGGCGGTGTCTCCTGTGCCCGAGGTCGCAGGCTCCTCGGCCCACACCCCGACTACAGATACCGAAGCCACTCTTGGCATTGAACCTCAAAATGTGGACAGGTCTACCTCCACTCAAGGTGTTTTCAGACCTTCCTCTTCTTTTTCCATCAAGGCTTTCACCAAGTCTAAAGCAGCCATGCATTCTAAGAGACAAGCTACACAGGGCCCATCTCCAGGCCCCATGCCTAAAAAACAGATGCTTAAAATGGCTGAGGATTTAATTACTCTTATCAGGGGTTCTCAACCCCCACCGGACAAAAGGCCCAGAGTGGAGGAAGAATCCCCCTCCTCTGATCAGGGCTCCATTATTTCAGAGCACTCTGATGATCAGGAACATTCTTATTCCCCTTTTGAAGACTCTGATGCAGAGGAGTCCATTCCTTCTGTTTCCCCCCCAGAGGATTACTCATTTGGGGAAACTTTGCATACCTTAAGGGAACACTTCCACTGGGAAGGCCAAGATTATTCAGATTCCAAGAAAAGGCTTAGGGAATTTCTCTTGCTACCTCAGCACAGGCCTCTGGCTATATCTCCTGTTTTGGACATTCTAGATGACGTTTACTTGGAGGCCTGCCTTAACCCGGATTCTCTGCCTCCAGCCCCAGTCAAGCCTGACAGGTACTACAGGGTTCCTGACTCACACCAATTTCTATACAAAAGCCATGCTGCTGACCCAGAAACCATCTCACAGGGCCCCAAGGGAATTAAGGCCTCCACTGCTAAAAATCCATTACCTTCCGAAAGAGATTCCAGATCCTTAGAAAGGTGAGGAAAAAAGGTATATACCTCGGCTACCTTAACCATGAGGGCCTTAAACTGTCAGTTCCATATGCTAAAATACCAACAGTTTTTGTTATCACAATTGAAAAGTAAAATGTCACAACCTGAACAACCAGACTTGAAGGAGTTGCAGGATTTGATGCATAGTGCAGAACAAGTGGGTAAGCATACCTTACAATGTGGTTTTGATGCTCTAGAGGCCTCATGTAAAGCTGCTGTTACAGGATCAGTCATACGTAGACATGCCTGGCTCAAGGAGCAAACCTTGCCTGATCATGTCAAAGCTAAATTACTAGATGCCCCTCTACAAAAGGATGTATTATTTGGTGCTAATGCTGAGGAGGTATTAAGGAAAATGGAGGAAAAGGCTAAACCAATGCAAACTGTGAAAGATTTCCTACAGGTACAACCCCCACGTTTCAGTAGAAATTGGCCTTCCAATAATTGGTCCTTTCCAGCCACGGATAGACCCCAAAGAGGTAGATACAGGCGCCCGAGGGGCAGAGGACAATCCCAAGGATCATTTAGAGGCAGACAATGGCAAGCTCCTACACAAAGAGGTGGTGAGGTTAACTCACAATCATTCAGAAAGCAAGCCCAATGACTTTCCCCTTTGCATGCCAAGCAAGACTCAAATGGCAGCCCCCTTAGGAGGAAAACTGGCATTATTTTCAAAAAATTGGCATATTGTCACAAAAGACAAATGGATCCTGGACATTTTAAACAGAGGCTACAGATTCCATTTCACACCCTTCCAAAAATGAGAGGCATGCCAAACCTGCCACACAATCAAAGGGCAGAGGCACAAAGGCAAATTACAGATCTCATAGACATGAAAGCTATTCAAGAGGTACCTACGCACGAACAAGGTCAAGGTTTTTATTCCAGACTATTCCTGGTACCAAGGAAGGGAAATGATTGGAGACCTATTTTGGAGGTAGCCATCCTAAACTCATTTCTACGGGTGCCAAAATTCAAGATGCTCACTCTACAGCAGCTTCTTCCCATGCTGGGCAAGGAGTCTTGGCTGGTAACATTGAACCTCAAGGAGGCATACCTGCATGTCCCAATCAGACAAAATTGCAGAAGATACCTCAGATTTCTTGCAGGTTCAACCCATTATCAATTCTCTGCATTGCCCTTTGGCTTATCTACTGCCCAGAGTATTCACGAAATGCCTGGCATCAGTAATTGCCTACTGCAGACTTCAAGGGATACAAATATACCCCTATTTGGACTGCCTGATCCAAGCGGACAGCAAGCACATTCTTCTGAAACATCTGGCTTATGTAATAATGTTGTTGAACTCTCTGGGATACACAGTCAACAAAAAGAAATCAAGGCTAATACCCTCTCGGAAGATAATTTTCCTGGGTGCCAACTTGGACACAAACACCCAGATGGCCTATCTCACGCCAGAGAAGCAGGGGCATCTAACTCAATACTTCAGAGCACTAGCAAATTGCACCAGGCTGACTGCAAGGAAAAGCCTGCAGGCTCTGGGATTCATGGCATCTTGCATCTTACTAATCCCATGTGCAAAGCTGCATATGAGGAAACTTCAGTGTTACCTGAAAAACCTATGGTCTCAACACAGCCACAGTTTGGAAATGATAATACCACTAATTCCATGTCTACAAAAGGAATTTCTGTGGTGGGCTCAAGCATGCCAAACAAACACAGGTCTTCCATTCAGCAAGCCTCAAGCAAATCAAGTCATCACAACAGATTCCTCGGACTATGCCTGGGGGGTGCACATGACAGATCGGTGCATTCAGGGCAAATGGTCCCAAAAAGAAAAGCACCTTCACATCAATCAGAAGGAAATGCTAGCAGTAATAAATGCTATTATAGCTTTCAAAGACCTTCTGCAACCAGGTCAACTATTGATAAGAACGGACAACACCACAGTAATGTGGTACATAACAAACAGGGAGGAACACATTCATACCCCCTATGCAGACTGGCCATGTCACTTTGGAACATGGCCATGGACTTACAAATCGAACTACAAGCACAGTACTTGCCAGGCAAGGAAAACACGCTGGCAGACAACCTAAGCAGAAATATGACAGATCCACACGAATGGAAGTCGCATCCAAAAGTTTTTACAGAGATAATCCAAGCATGGGGAAGGCCAGACATAGATCTCTTAGCCTCCCACAAAATTCACCAATTGACAAAATTCTGCTCAAGGATTTTCCATCCAAAGGCCTGGAGAGTGGACGCTCTCTTTCAGTTGGACATCAATGACAGTTTATGCCTTCCCACCTCTTCCTCTGCTGCCCAAAGTTCTATTGAAAACCAGAGCAGACAGACCAAAGATGATTCTCATTGCTCCAGACTGGCCAAGACAACACTGGTACCCTCCTGAGGAGCCTGGCGACTCCCACCATGGACCCTGCCTCTAATGCCTCTTCTCCTGACTCAGCACAGCTTCAAAACTCTTCACAGCCAGCTAAAAACACTCAATCTAGCCGCATGGAAGATTCCTTAGCATCACAACAGACCCTACTCTCCAAGGAGGTGCAGGATGTCATTTTGGAGGCCAGAAGGCCGTCAACTAGAAAAGCTTACTCTGCAAAATGGAAACGGTTTTGTGTCTGGAATGAGAAAAAGGGCCAGGATCCTGGAAAACTGAATTTACCTCAAATATTACAGTATCTAGCTGAGCTGCTAAGCAGTGGACTTTCATTCTCCTCCATCAAAATCCATGTCTCAGCCATTTCTGCAGAATACAACACTGATCCACCCTTATTCTCTCAACCTTTCTTAAGACAGTTCCTCAGAGGGGCTAAGAATCTAAGACCCCCAAGGAAACAACCAATACCTGCTTGGGATCTCAATTTCATTCTGGAAAAACTGACCTTGCCTCCCTTTGAGCCAGCTGCCTCATCAGATTTGCAATATTTGTCATGGAAAACAGCTTTCCTTTTGGCTATCACCTCAGCTCGTAGAGTTTCAGAACTACAAGCTCTCATGGCTGTGCAGCCTTTTATCATCTTCCATCAGGACAGAGTATCCTTACGAACCAACCCGTCCTTTATGCCTAAAGTGGTATCCAGGGTAGCTTTGAATCAGGCCATACACTTACCTACCTTTTATCCTAATCCTCAAAACAAAGGGGAGAGATTACTACATTCCTTGGACATCCACCGACAACTGCGTAATTATTTGGACAGAACAAAGCCTTTCAGAAAATCAGAACAGCTCTTCGTGTCCTATGCTATAGGAGCTCAAGGAAAGCCAATTTCCAAACAGACAATCTCAAAATGGATAGCCCACTGCATATGCTTTTGCTATTCTTTTCATGGCAAAACTGTACCTACAGGCATCAGATCTCACTCCACAAGGGCCACAGCTACCTCTGCAGCTTTCCTCAGAGGAGTTCCTACCAAAGATATTTTGGAAGCAGCCACTTGGAATTCTGTGCATACCTTCTCCAAGCACTACCACCTACCATTATACTCCAAAACTAGAGCTGGCTTTGCCACTGCAGTCTTGCAGGGCATCCTGGCTCCTCCTAGTTCCACCTAGTGCCTACCACCCTTTTCTTAGCTTTGGGATTCTACCCATCTGATGTCCTTCATGGATGCATCTGCAGTCATAACAAATGGGTTGTCCTGTCGTCAGGCAGCCCTTCGGTCGGCCGGATTCCAAAGTCCAGTTCCGGCTTCGGCTGATGTCGCACTTCACCCGACGTCATCTCTGCTGGTCTTCGGGTATAAAGGCATCAGCCGACGCCATTTTCCTCAGTCTTTCTTGCCGCGTGGCGCCCGAAGCAGAAGCTGTTCGCAAGTGCGGTCGGTCAGATCCAGAGATTACTACTACCGAATACTACTTGAAGACTTCTAAAAGCTAAGTACCCCGTTGGGGACTCTTTCTTGCCTCAGCCGATGTCAGAAAAAGTCAATAATTGTTTAACTTGTGGGAAACAAATACCTCATAAAGATTTCCACTCTTACTGCCTGCCTTGCTTAGGCCCAGACCACGACGTAGGAGCCTGTTCGCCTGTTCTTCCTTCAACCGACGAACGCTTAGGCCGGGTCGGAGTTTGCTGAACAGTTTTTGGCAGATTTTATACATTATGCCGTCGGATCCTCCGACTACCCAAATTGTTAAAAAGCGCAAGAAAAGACCGACACTCGCGATCCGCGGTTTCGGCCGAAACCACGGTTAAGCAAGCCGCGAGTGTCTCGGTTTCGGCCGGAACCGAGAAAACTGGTCAATCTTCAGCCGAATCCATGACTACTACTGAGGCTCCTGCTACCTTATCTGAATCAACCTCAGAAATTTTGCCTACTACTGTGGTTCCTACTGATTTATCAGACACCATCCCTTTGGATATCTCTACCCCAGCACGTGGTGCTGCTAGACCTCCTGCAGCCATGTCTATCAAGGCCTTTGCCAGGGCTAAAGCAGCCAAATCTACTAAAACAGTGCCTGTTAAACCACCCTCTCTCAGGCCCACTTCTAGTTCACAAATGCTTACTTTGGCAGAAGATTTAATATCCTTAATTAGGGGATCCCAATCTCATCCAGACAGGGCCTCTCAGCCCCCAGAAAAGAGACCTAGAGCAGAGCCCCCCGAGCCTGTGTCCTCTGATGATTCTGCGGATGACTCAGACATTACAGACCAGCCAGAGGCTCCCTTTTCCAATTATGAAGATTCAGATGCTGAAGAATCCATTCCAGCTGCTTCTCCACCAGAGGAATTCTCCTTTGGGGAAACCTTACATGCCATGAGAGAACAATTCCAATGGCAGGGACAAGATTTCTCTGATTCAAGAAAAAGCCTTAGGACTTTTCTACACTTACCACAACATAGGCCCTTAGCTAGACCTCCTGTCCTGTCTGTTGTGGACGATGCATTCAATGATGTCTGCACTGCACCTGATTCTTTACCTCCAGCCCCTGCCAAACCAGATAGATTTTACAGGGTGCCAGACACTCATCACCACCTATTCAAGGCCCCACTAGCAGACCCCGAAACTATATCCCAGGGGCCTAAGGCAGTAGCCTCGACCACAGCAAAAAACCCTATTCCCGCTGAAAGGGAATCCAGGTCCTTAGAGAGATGGGGGAAAAAGTCTACACCTCTGCTACTCTCTCAGCTAGAGCTTTAAACTGCCAGTTTCACATGATCCAATACCAAGAGTTTATGCTTGATCAGTTAATTAAAAAGCTGTCCTCTGATGAATCTTTAGATAAGAAAAATGTATTAGAAATGGTAAATAACATCCAACAGGTTAGTAACCATTCTTTAAAATGTGGCTATGATGCACTGGAGGCTTCATTTAGATCAGCCATGACTGGCACAGTGATAAGAAGGCATGCATGGTTGAAAGAACAGGTCTTACCGGATCATGTTAAAGCTAAGCTATTGGATGCTCCTATGGATAAGGCCAGTCTATTTGGGGAGCCTGCCCAGCAGGTAATGAAGAAAATGGAAGAGAAGGCAAAATCTGTGCAAACAGTTAAAGATTTCCTACAGGTTCAGCCACCAAGGTTTAGCAGGAACTGGCCTGCCAAAAACTGGTCCTTTCCTGACTCCACAAGATCACAAAGGGGCAGGAACAGACGCTCTAGGGGCAGAAACCAATCCAGAGGAGGTGCCTACAGAGGACGACAGTGGCAAGGCAGTAACCGAGGCACAGACACAACCACTGCCACTGCAACAGGACAATCACAGTGACTTGGCTCTGAGCCCGCCTACCAGGGAGCAAATAGCAGCACCATTAGGCGGAAAGTTAGCCTTATTCTCAAAAAATTGGCACTATATCACAAAAGACAAGTGGATTTTGCAAACCATAGACCAAGGCTACCGGTTCCACTTCCACACTTTACCAGTAAAAAGAGGAATGCCAAACCTGCCCCCAAATCAAAAAATAGAAGCCCTGCACCAAATAGCGCAATTACTAAAGATGAGAGCTGTGGAAAGAGTACCAATGACAGAACAGGGCAAAGGATTCTACTCCAGACTCTTCCTAGTACCAAGAAAAGAGAAAAGCTGGAGACCTATACTCGACCTGTCCAACTTAAACACATACATCATCGTCCCAAAATTCAAAATGCTGACCCTACAGCAACTTCTTCCCATGCGGGACAAGGAGTGTTGGCTGGTAACTCTAGATCTCAAGGAGGCATACCTGCACGTCCCCATTCGACCAAATTGCAGAAGATACCTCAGATTTCTTGCAGGATCAGAGCATTATCAATTCTCAGCATTGCCCTTTGGCTTATCTACTGCGCCCAGAGTATTCACAAAATGCCTGGCATCAGTAATCGCTCACTGCAGAGTACAGGGAATCCAAATTTATCCATACCTGGACGACTGCCTGTTACAAGCGGACAACAAAAGCAAGCTGACAACAGATTTACAAAGGGTCATTTACTTGCTACAAGCCCTGGGATACACAGTCAATTTACAAAAGTCAAGGCTGATACCATCCCAGACAAGAACCTTCTTGGGCGCGGAATTGGACACTGTCAAACAGATGGCATTCCTAACTGCAGGAAAACAAAAAGAGCTCCCTCCTTACTTCTTGGCATTAACAAAGCAGAACAAACTAACAGCAAGAAAAGTTCTGCAGGCCTTGGGCTTCATGGCATCATGCATAATCTTGGTCCCACATGCCAGACTGCATATGAGAAAGTTACAGTGGTACCTAAAGAATTTATGGTCTCAACACAGGCACAGCTTAGAAACAGAAATACCACTAATCCCATGCTTAAAACAGGAGTTCCTATGGTGGGCTCGGGCATGCCAGTCAAACCCAGGCTTGCCCTTCCACAACTTTCAAGCAAACCAAACCATCACAATGGACGCCTCAGACCTAGGATGGGGGGCACACATGCTGGACAAATGCGTACAAGGACTGTGGACTCAGGACCAGCTGCACCTGCACATAAACCAAAAAGAAATGCTGGCAGTAAAACTGGCAGTCCTAAAATTCAGACCATTCCTCAAAGAAGGCCATTTGATGATAAGGACAGACAACACCACAGTCATGTGGTACATCAACAAACAGGGAGGCACTCATTCTTACCCCCTATGCAGAATGACTTTGGACCTCTGGAATCTGGCTCTCAGCTACAACATCCAGTTACAGGCAATATTTGTACCAGGAAAAGAGAACACCCTAGCAGACATTTTAAGCAGAACCACCTCGGATGCTCACGAATGGATGCTACACCGACATCTTCAAGGCCATCACAAAGAAATGCGGAATGCCACAAATAGATCTATTCGCTTCCCCACAAAATCACCAGCTCAAAAAATTCTGCACAAGGACATTCCACCCATTTGCATGGAAGGTGGACTCTCTATCCTTCAGCTGGAAAGACCTGACAGCATATGCATTTCCACCTCTTCCCTTGATGCACAAGGTACTACTGAAAATCAAAGAGGAACGTCCAAGGATAATTCTGATAGCTCCGAACTGGCCAAGACAACACTGGTACCCATTGCTGAGGAGCATGTCTCGGGAGAAAATGTGGTCAATACCCCTTATGCCTCTGATGTTAACTCAGAACAACTGCAACATCATACATCCAAACCTAAAAACCCTGCAACTGACTGCCTGGAACATCACATAGCACTAACTAACCCAGACCTTTCACAAAGGGTTAAAGACATTATCCTTGAAGCTCGCAGACCTTCAACAAGAAGGAACTATGCAGGAAAATGGAAAAGGTTCGTCATTTGGAGTACTGAAAGAGGAAAAGATGTGTCGAACATAGATATTGCTAACATTCTGGAGTACTTGGCAGAGCTTCTACATACAGGCCTGTCCTATTCCTCCATCAAGATACATGCATCAGCTATTTCAGCAGAATACAGCTTTGATCCTCCTGTCTATTCACATCCTCTACTCAGGCAGTTCCTCAGAGGGATCAAGAATGTAAAACCTCCTAGGAAACCACCATTACCAGCATGGGACTTGAATTTTGTACTAGAAAAATTGACACTCCCTCCGTTTGAACCAGCAGCAACAGCAGATCTACAACACCTGTCATGGAAAACTGCTTTCCTACTGGCTATTACTTCAGCAAGGAGGGTTTCAGAACTACAGGCCTTAATGGCAGTGCAACCCTTCCTAGTCTTCCACCAAGATAGGGTGTCCATGAGAACCAACCCTACATTTATGCCCAAGGTGGTATCCAGAGTGTCTTTAAACCAGGCAATCCACCTACCTACCTTCTTTCCAAATCCACAAAACAGAGGTGAAAGAATAATGCATACCTTGGATGTACATCGACAGTTACGCTACTACCTGGACAGAACCAAAGGTAACAGAAAAACTGACCAGCTCTTTGTAGCCTATGCAACGGGAAGGGAAGGAAAAGCAATTTCCAAACAGGCAATCTCCAAATGGATAGGAAATTGCATAAGATTCTGTTACTCCTACCATGGAAAACCAATTCCACAGAACATAAGACCTCACTCAACAAGGGCTACAGCCACTACCACAGCTTTCTTAAGAGTGGCGGCAACCAAGGACATTATTGAGGCAGCTACTTGGACCTCCGTGCATACATTTGCCAAGCATTATAATTTACCTCTATATTCTAGATCCCGAGCAGGGTTTGCCACTGCTGTACTGCAAGGGATCCTGACTACACCATAACTTCTATTCCTCCTCCCCTAGTTTGGCTATGGTATTCTACCCATTTGTTATGACTGCAGATGCATCCATGAAGGACATAGTACAGTTTTGTACCTACCATAAATGTAGATGTCCGAACTGGATAGCATCTGCAGTCAGGATTACCCTCCCTCCTTCCCCTCTGTGGTACTCCTAGGGTATGTACCCTCCTAATAGCTAGCTGGGGTCTCTTATGGTGTATTTGTTTGTATATATGTACATACATGTTTATTTTTTGTGTTTGCCTTCTACTATTTTGGAAACATTGGCATCTATCCAAAATTTAGCTTTCCAAGAGGGCAATTGGCATCTGGGGCAAGAAACACTGAGGAAAATGGCGTCGGCTGATGCCTTTATACGGGAAGACCAGCAGAGATGACGTGGGGTGAAGTGCGACATCAGCGAGCCGGACCTGGACTTTGGAATCCGGCCGACCGAAGGGCTGCCTGACGACAGGACAACCCATTTGTTATGACTGCAGATGCTATCCAGTTCGGACATCTACATTTATGGTAGGTACAAAACTGTACTTTATGACTGCAGCTGTATGCACGATGAACATAGTACAGTTTTGTACCTACCATAAATGTAGATGTTCGAGTGCTAATACAGCTGCAGTCCAGGTTTCCCTCCCTCCTTCCCCTCTTGGGAGAGGACTATACTCATGCTACCTGATTGGGGTATTCATTCTGGATGTATTTGCTTGCACTACTATATTTGAATTATATTGCATTGCTTTATCACACAAATTTATGTATTACCTTCCTTCTGGGGCACCTGACATCTGGGGCAAGAAAAACTGAAGAAAATGGCGTCGGCTGGTTCTTTTATACCCCTGTCGCACTGATGTCAGGGAAGAAGCGACAACAACCGACGCCGGACCTAGACTTTGGAATTCGGCCGACCGAGGACCCGCCTGACGGCAGGAGAACCCATCTGTTATGACTGCGGCTGTATTAGCACTCGAACATCTACATTTATGGTAGGTACAAAACTGTACTTTTTGCATGGTCTTATAGCTGTTCCTAATGCTGTATAAATCCATCCACCTATACTTAGCGTTGGGAATCTACCGAAATGTCATGACTGCAGCAGTGAAACATGATGAATATAGTACAGTTGTGTACACTTACAATAAATGTAGATGTTCGAGTGTATTAACTATTGCAGTCCTAGTTACCCTCCCTCCAGTATGCTTAAAAGCCTTTTTGGTGTATTTGCTTTTGTTTGGAGGTATAGTTTTGTGTTTCTAATTATACATATATATATATATATATATATATATATATATATATATATATATATATATATATATATATATATATATATATAGGTATATATATACATATATATATATATAGATATATATATATATAAAATGTATATATGTATATATATTTATATATTTTACTCCCCATTTGGTGGGCAAGAAAAACTGATGTAATGGCGTCGGCTGCATGTTTTATACCCCTAACGACCTAACGTCATGGAAGAAGGGGCAGCAACCGACGCAGGACCCAAGACATTGTTAATCAAGCCGACTGAGGGCAACCTGCCTGCAGATTACCCAAATGTCATGACTGCAACAGTGAATACACTCGAACATCTACATTTATGGTAAGTGTACACAACTGTACTTTTATGTTTAAAACTACTGAGTTTCTAAGGCTAAGTGTACAAGCTACACCTAAAACAAAGGACAACCCAAACTCAAGCATCTGCTTCCTTGCCACAGCATCAAATGCTTAAAATGGCATAATACCTGATTATGCTGATTAGGGGAAGCCAGCCTTCCCCTGCTAAGAGAAAAAGAGATCTGTCCCCAGCAGCTTTAACAGACCAAGAGTCCGATGACTCTGAGGTTTCTGAATATGAAGACATGCGTTTATCTGCTTATGAGGATTCAAATGCAGAGGAATCCATTCCTTCTGCTTCTCCTCCAGAGGATTTTTTTCTTTTGGTGAAAGCATACATACTTTAAGAGAGCATTTCCACCGGGAATGCCAAGGCTATCCGCAGTCAAAAAAGAGACTCAGAGGATTTTTAGATTTGCCATAACATCGACCTTTAGCAATCCCTCCAGATGTTCTTCATGTTTCACTGTTGCATTCATCACACTTGGGTGATCTGCCTGCAGGTAGTCCTCAATCGGCCCAAATACCAGAGTCTTGGGATTTCTGTGTCGGATAATGTTGCCTCTTTCATTTCGTCAGGGGTATAAAACAGGCAGCCGACGCCGTTACATTAGCTTTTCTTGCTGCGCGGGAGCCCGAAGCAGAAGCAGATGTTCATGTTACCCTGCTGCATTCATCAAACTTGGGTTATCCTGTCATCAGGCGGTCCCGCAGTCGGCCGGAATTCCAAAGTCTTGGTCCGGCGTCGGTTGCTGTCGCCTCTTCCCTGACGTCAGTGCGCCAGGGGTATATATAATGCAGCCAATGCCATTTTCGCCAGTCTTTCTTGCCGCGCGGTGCCCGAAACAGAAGCAGTTTGCAAGTGCCGGTCGGCCGACTCCTGAGATTTTCGAATTCGAATTTCAGACCGAAGTCTTCTATAAAGCTAAGTACCCGTTAGAAACTTTTCTTGCCTCAGACCGATGTCAGAAAAAGTTAACAATTGTATTTCTTGTGGGAAGCAAATACCTCATAAGGATTTTCATTCTTCTTGCATACCTTGCCTAGGCCCAGACCACGACGTCACTACTTGTCAGTTTTGTGCTAGGTTTAATAAGCGTACTATTAAAAGACGCTTTGATTTCGCACAACACTATTTCGGTAGGAAATTTAACTACACCATGCCGTCGGAGCAACCGACTCCCGGTGTACAAAAAACGCAAGGATAAGGACAGACAGCCCAGGCCTAAGCCAGCTTCCGAGGCCTCTGCTGATCCGGTCTCCGGTTCTCCGGTCCTCAGTGAGGCTCCGACGCAGCCACTGACTACCGCAGATCTGGAACCCGAGACCGCTACAGAAATTTTGGCGGAATGCACCAGGCCGACGCAGCCATTTAGTTCAGGCCCTTCCGACGACATTGCTACAAAAGACGTCGGTGCTACAGAAATGCCATCGGTTTCTGAAGACGTTTTTAGGCTGACGACCCTCACCATTAAAACGTTTTCTAAGTCGAAGACTCCTACTAAATCTAAAAGGACTGCACTTCAGTCTCCTGTTCAAGGCCCCATGCCTAAGAAACAGATGCTCAAAATGGCTGAAGATTTGATTTCTTTAATCAGGGGTTCCCAGCCCCCTCCTGACAAAAGGCCTAGACAAGAGGAAGATTATGCATCCTCTGAACAAGTGTCCATTTCTTCAGATTCCTCTGAGGACCAAGATTACTCCTTCTCTCCTTATGAAGATTCTGATGCTGAGGACTCTATTCCCTCAGCTTCTCCTCCTGAAGACTACTCCTTTGGGGAAACTTTTTACACACTATGAGGGAACATTTTCACTGGGAAGGTCAGGACTACTCTGACTCGAAGAAAAGGCTCAGAGAGATGTTCATCGTGTTACCCTTCTGCAGTCATCACACTTTGGTTATCCTGTCGTCAGGCGGTCCCGCAGTCGGCCGGAATTCCAAAGTCTAGGTCCGGCGTCTGTTGCTGTCGCCTCTTCCCTGACGTCAGTGCGCCAGGGGTATATATATATTGCAACTGATGCCATTTTCTCCAGTCTTTCTTGCCGCGCGGTGCCCGAAGCAGAAGCAGTTCGCAAGTGCCGGTCGGCCGACTCCTGAGATTTTCGATTTCGAATTTCAGACCGAAGTCTTCTATAAAGCTAAGTACCCCGTTGGGGAAACTTTTCTTTTCTTGCCTCAGACCAATGTCAGGAAAAGTTAACAATTGTATTTCTTGTGGGAAGCAAATACCTCATAAAGATTTTCATTCTTATTGCATACCTTGCCTAGTCCCAGACCACAATGTCACTTCTTGTCGGTTTTGTGCTAAGTTTAATAAGCGTACTATTAAAAGAAGGTTTGATTTCGCACGACACTACTTCGGTAGGAAATTTTTACTACACCATGCCGTCGGAGCAACCGACTACCGGCGTGCACAAAAAACGCAGGGATAAAGACAGACAGCCCAGGCCTAAGCCAGACTGCGAGGCCTCGGCTGATCCGGTCCTCAGTGAGGCTCCGACGCAGCCCCTGACTATCGCAGATCTGGAACCCGAGACCGCTACAGAAATTTTGGCGGAAGGCACCAGGCCGACGCAGCCATTTAGTTCAGGCCCTTCCGACGACATTGTTTCAAAAGACGTCGGTGCTACAGAAACACCATCGGTTTCTGAAGGCGTTTTCAGACCGACGACTCTCACCATTAAAACGTTTTCTAAGTCGAAGACTCCTACTAAATCTAAAAGGACTGCACTTCAGTCGCCTGTTCAAGGCCCCATGCCTAAGAAACAGATGCTCTAAATGGCTGAAGATTTGATTTCTTTAATCAGGGGTTCCCAACCCCCTCCTGACAAAAGGCCTAGACAAGAGGAAGATAATGCATCCTCTGAACAACTGTCCATTTCTTCAGACTCTTCTGAGGACCAAGATTATTCCTTCTCTCCTTATGAAGATTCTGATGCTGAGGACTCTATTCCCTCAGCTTCTCCTCCTGAAGACTACTTTTTTGGGGAAACTTTACACACTATGAGGAGGGAACATTTTCACTGGGAAGGTCAGGACTACTCTGACTCGAAGAAAAGGCTCAGAGAGTTTATTTTACTCCCCCAACACAGACCACTTGCCATCCCACCAGTTTTGGACATAGTGGATGATGTTTATTTAGAGTCCAGTTTGAACCCAGACTCTCTACCTCCTGCTCCGGCTAAGCCTGACAGATACTATAGAGTGCCTGATTCCCACAATTTTCTTTACAAAAGCTCTGCAGCTGACCCAGAGACCATCTCCCAGGGTCCCAAGGGGGCTAAGGCTTCTATGGCGAAAAACCCAGTACCTTCTGAGAGGGATTCCAGAGCGCTAGACAGGTGGGGGAAAAAGGTTTACACCTCAGCCACACTAGCTATGAGGGCACTGAATTGCCAATTTCACATGCTTAAATATCAGCAATTCCTAATCTCTCAGTTAAAGCAAAGAATAACCACTCTCCCTCAACAATCTGAATTAAAAGAAGTACAGGATCTGTTGCACGCCACTGAGCAGGTGGGCAAACATACCTTACAATGTGGGTTTGATTCTTTGGAGGCCTCCTGCAGAGCAGCTGTCACTGGGTCTGTTATACGTAGGCATGCTTGGTTAAAGGAACAACGTCTGCCTGATCATGTTATAGCAAAATTACTAGATGCTCCCTTACAGCAGGATGTGCTTTTTGGAGTTGAAGCAGAAGAAGTTTTAAAGAAAATGGAGGATAAGGCAAAATCTATGCAGACAGTCAAAGATTTCCTACAGGTACAACCCCCTCGCTTCAACAGAAACTGGCCAACAAAAAATTGGTCCTTTCCAGCTACTGACAGACCACAGAGGGGTAAATACAGACGCCCAAGGGGCAGAGGACAACCACAAGCCCAGTATAAGCCTCGCCAATGGGGCACTGCAACACAAAAGGGAGGAGAAGACAGGTCTCAATCCACCAGAAGGCAAACTTAATGTCTTGCACCTCATCTGGGCAAGCAATACTCACTTGGCAGACCCCTTGGGGGGAAAACTCGCACTTTTTGCAGACAACTGGCACATTGTCACAAAGGACAAATGGGTCCTAGACATAATTTTACGAGGATACAGATTCCACTTTCACATCTTGCCAGTGAAAAGAGGAATGCCAAACCTGCCACAAAATCAATGGGCAGAGGCACAAAAGCAAATTACAGCTCTCATAGACATCAGAGCCATTCAACTGGTACCTACTCGAGAGCAAGGCCAAGGATTTTATTCAAGACTCTTTCTAGTTCCTTGAAAGGACAATGCCTAGAAACCAATTCTGGACCTTTCAATTCTAAACACTTACTTGCAAGTACCCAAATTCAAGATGCTAACTCTACAGCAGCTACTTCCCATGTTGGGCAAGGAAGTATGGCTAGTAACGTTGGACCTCAAGGAGGCATACCTGCATGCCCCAATCAGACAAAGTTGCAGAAGATACTTCGTTTCATTGCAGGTTCAACCCATTACCAATTCTCTGCACTGCCCTTTGGCTTATCTACTGTGCCCAGAATCTTCACAAAATGCCTGGCACCAGTAATTGCATACTGCAGACAAAGAGGAATTCAAATATATCTATACCTGGACGACTGCCTCATCCAAGCAGAAAGCAAAGACATTCTCCTTCCATCATCTGGCCTTTGTAAAGTATCTACTAAACTGCCTGGGGTACACGGTAAATGAAAAGAAGTCAAAACTAGTACCCTCACAAAAAATGACATTCCTGGGTGCCAGCTTGGATACAACGGCCCAGAAGGCTTTTCTTACGCCAGACAAGCAACTACAACTGACTCAATATTTCAGGACAATGGCAACAAAGACCCAATTAACTGCAAGAAAAATTTTGCAGGCTTTGGGCTTCATGGCATCTTGCATACTAATAATACCATTTGCAAAGCTGCATATGAGGAAATTACAGTGGTACCTAAAAAACGTATGGTCTCAACACAGCCACAGCTTGGACACAATGATATCTCTTATCCCCTGCCTACAACAGGAACTTCTATGGTGGTCACAGGCAAGTCACCTCAACAAGGGTCAGCCTTTCACCTTACCCCCAGTCAGGCAAACTATCACAACCGATGCTTCAGATTACGCCTGGAGGGCACACCTGGCAGGACAATGCATTCAAGGCCTATGGACTGCAGATCAAAGAAATCTGCACATAAATCAAAAAGAGATGGTAGCTGTACAGAACGCTCTGACAGCCTTCAAGGATCTATTACATCCAGGACAGCTTGCAATAAAGACGGACAACACCACAGTAATGTGGTACATAAACAAACAAGGGGGTACACATTCCTACCCTCTATGCAGGCAAACAATGATCTTATGGAACACAGCTCTGGCTTACCAAGTTCAGTTGCAAGCTCAATTCCTGCCAGGACAGAACACATTGGCAGACGACCTCAGCAGAAACATCAAGGATCCCCACGAGTGGAAACTAGAGGCACAAATATTTGCAATGATAACTCACAAATGGGGCCTTCCAGACGTAGACCTGTTTGCCAGTCCTCAAAACTATCAACTAACAAAATTTTGTACAAGGACATTTCACCATCAAGCTTGGAAATTGGACACACTCTCTTTCTGTTGGAAAAACCTGACAGTGTATGCCTTCCCTCCATTGCCTCTCCTCACAAAGGTTCTTCTGAAAGTCAAAAAGGAGAGACCACGACTGATTCTCATAGCCCCAGACTGGCCACGCCAGCACTGGTACCCACTATTGAGAAATATGGCCCACAGCCTACCATGGATATTGCCTCAAATTCCTTATTTACTCACACAACAAAAGAATAAGATTCTTCACAGCCAGCTCAAAACTTTAAATCTGGCTGCATGGCAAATCAACTAAATATACAACAACCAGCTCCTCTTTCCCAAGCAGTTCTGGATGTTATTCTGGAAGCCAGGAGGCCAAGCACCAGGAAGGCTTATTCGGACAAATGGAAAAGGTTTTGTGCCTGGAACCAAGCTAAAAGCCAAGAGACAATTCAGCCTCACATGCCTCACATTCCACAGTATTTAGCTGAGATGTTGCACAAAGGACTTTCTTTTTCCTCCATTAAAATCCACGCTTCAGCTATTTCAGCTCATTACAACACGGATCCACCTTTATTTTCCCATCCTCTTCTAAGGCAGTTCCTCAGAGGGGCAAAAAACATTAGACCACCAAGAGAGCTCCTACACCAACATGGGACCTCAATTTTGTTCTGGAAAAACTAAGGCTACCTCCCTTTGAACCAGCTTTCTCTGCAGATCTTCAGTTCCTATCATGGAAGACTGCCCTGCTCCTAGCAATAACTTCAGCTAGAAGAGTCTCAGAGCTACAGGCACTATTGGCAGTGGAACCTTTCCTCATTTTTCATCAAGACAGAGTTTCTCTATGAACTAATCCTTCCTTCAGTGTGGCTTTAAATCAAGCCATCCACTTACCCACCTTCTTCCCAAATCCACAGAACAAAGGTGAGAGACTCCTGCATTCCTTGGACATTCACAGGCAACTTCGTTACTACTTGGACAAAACTAAGGCTTTCAGAAAATCTGACCAGCTCTTTGTATCCTATGCTACAGCTTCTCAAGGGAAGGCTATATCAAAGCAAACCATTTCTAAATGGATAGGTCATTGCATACGTTTCTGCTATACCCATCATGGGAAACCAGTTCCTGCTACCATTAGGTCCCACTCTACCAGGGCAACAGCTACCTCTACAGCCTTTCTCAGAGGGGTTCCAACCAAGGAGATTTTAGAAGCTGCAACTTGGAGTTCAGTACACGTTTACCAAACACTATCACTTACCTCTTTACTCTAAGACCAGGGCGGGCTTCGCCACTGCAGTTCTGCAGGGCCTTATAGCCTCCACTAACCCTCTGTGATACCTCCCCCCTATCTTAGCTTTGGGATTCAACTCAAGTGTGATGACTGCAGCAGGGTAACACGATGAACATAATACAGTTTTGTACCTACCATAAATGTAGATGTTCGAGTGTTCACCCTGCTGCAGTCCAGGTTACCCTCCCTCCATCCCCTCTGATCTACTGGCTAAATCTCTTCAATACCTTACTGATGTATTTGCTTATTGCTGAAGGGATTGTGCAGAGGTTACTCCATTTGGTAGTAATTTCTGACCACCTTTTTTGGGGGCACCTGACATCCGGGGCAAGAAAAACTGAAGAAAATGGCGTCGGTTGCATTATATATACCCCTGGCGCACTGACGTCAGGGAAGAGGCAACAGCAACCGACGCCGGACCAAGACTTTGGAATTCTGGGCGACTGCAGGACCGCCTGATGACAGGATAACCCAAGTGTGATGACTGCAGCAGGGTGAACACTCGAACATCTACATTTATGGTAGGTACAAAACTGTACTTTCACAAGTGCTGGTCGGCTGCTTCCTGAAATTTTCGTTGTTCAAGTTTCAAACCTGTAGTCTTCTAAAGTTAAGTTCCCCTTTGCGGATCCCTTTTTCTTGCTCTAACCGATGTCAGAAAACGTTAACAATTGTCTTGCCTGTGGAAAGCAAATACCTCACAGAGATTATCATTCTTTATGCGTCACCTGTTTAGGCCCAGACCACAGCATTCCTTGCTGTCGGTTTTGTGCCTTGTTTAACACCCAAACTATTCATCATCTGGCTATCTTTGTTGCTAAATTATTTCGCTGTTGTTCTCCAGATTCCGAAATGGCTTTGATAAGCCATCCGACTACTGATCTTCCAAAAAAAGTACGGATAAAGACAGCGACAGACCGCAT
Organism: Protopterus annectens; assembly: GCF_019279795.1. Classification (NCBI taxonomy): domain Eukaryota; kingdom Metazoa; phylum Chordata; order Ceratodontiformes; family Protopteridae; genus Protopterus; species Protopterus annectens. Next base: position 301,236,346 of record NC_056731.1, read on the forward strand.
CGGTCCAAAACTGTTATGCTAGTCGGCAATCCGCCGGTTCTCAGTGAGGCGCCTTCGCAGCCCCTGATACCTTCTTCTACAGATTCGCAGGCCTCTGCTGAGACCCATTCGGAGTCCGGAATGTTGTGAGATGCTTCTTCAACTATGGAACCTGTGGATGTCTCTACCTTGGATGGGTCTGGAGCCACTTTGCAGGCACTGGCTTCTGAGGGTGTATTCGACCTTCCGATGTTCGTATTAAACCAACTTCATTTTTGACTAAAACTACCGAGTTTGTCAGGCCCAGAGTTCACACTATGCCTAGAAAACTGACGACCAAAGCGCATGCTCAAGCTTCCATGCCACAGAAGCAAATGCTTAGAATGACTGAAGACCTTGTAACCTTAATTAGGGAACGCCAGTCTCCCCCCTCTAAAAGGCAAATAATTGATTTTCTTGCTGATTCTGCAGACCACGAGTCCAATGACTCTGATCCCTCTGATTACCAGAACTTACCCTTATCTACCTATGAGGATTCATATGCAGAGGATTCTATTCCCCCTGCCTCCCCTCCAGCAGATTTTTCTTTTGGTGAAACCTAGCAACCCTAAGAGAGCATTTCTGCTGGGAATGCCAGCACGACCCTCAGTCCAAAAAGAGACTCAGAGAATTTTTAGACTTGCCTCTGCACAGGCCTCTAGCTATACTCCCTATCCTGATTGTTGTAGATGATGCCTTCATGGAATCCAGTCTTTCTCCTGATACTTCACCACCAGCTCCTAGAAAGCCTGACCGGTATTAGAGTACCTGAGACTCACAAATTTCTCTTTAAGAATCCTACTGCGGATCCAGGGACCTAAAGGCATTAAGGCTACTACAGCCAAACACCCTACTCCTTTAGACAGGGATTCTAGAGCTTTAGACAGATGGGGTAAGAAGGTGTATACCTCTCCCAACTCTTGCCATCAGGGATTTGAATTGCCAGTTTCACATGTTGAAGTACTAGCAATATGTTATGGGACTAATTAAACAAAAAATGTTGTTGCTTCCAGATTGTACAGAAAATAAAGATTTACAAGAATTAATGCATTCTGCAAACCAAGTTAGTAAACATACTTTGCAGTGTGGTTTTGATGCTTTAGAAGCATCTTGCAGGGCTGCTGTCACTAGGTCGACACTGAGAAGGCATGCTTGGCAGAAGGAACAATTCTTGCCAGACCATGTCAAAGCAAAATTACTAGATGCTCCATTAAACCAGGAACACTTGTTTGGCACAAAAGCAGAAGTTTTCAAAAAGATGGAGGGAAAAGCTAAATCTATGCAAACTGTTAAAGATTTCTTACAGGTACAACCAGCTAGATTCAGTAGGCATTGGCTTTCAAAAAACTGGTCCTTTCCAGTCCCTCCCAGGCCTTTTCAGTCCAAATCCAGGGGCAACAGACTACCAAGACTACAGTATCAGGGTATGCAGGGATCTAAACAGTGGAATGCTCCCACCTCAAGAATGGGGAGTGGTAAGCCACCCCCTTATGGAAAAAGTTCACAATGACTTGTCCGTCATCCTCCCCAGCCATGCCCAAGTACTTGCACCCCTAGGAGGAAAACTCGCCCTGCATGCAGAAAACTGGATGTCCATTACCCAAGACCAATGGGTCCTAAACATTATATCCCAGGGATACAGATTCTACTTCCACTCACTGCCAATCCCAAGCAGGATGCCAAACCTTCCTCCAAACCAGTGGGCTAAGGCTCAAAAGCAAGTACTTTCTCTTCTCAGTATCAGGACTATTCAACCTGTTCCAATAGAACAAAGGGGCAGGATTTCTACTCCAGACTGCTCCTGGTGCCCAGAAGAGAGAGCTTTTGGCGCCCTATCCTGGATCTGTCAGTTCTCAACACCTTTCTTGTGGTCCCAAAATTCAAAATGCTTACACTGCAACAGACGACTTCTTATGCTAGCGAAGGATGTCTGGCTAGACACACTAGACTTGAAAGAAGCTTATCTGCACATCCGCATAAGGGAATCTTGCAGGAAATATCTACGATGTTCATCGTGCTATACTGCTGCAGTCATCACACTTGGGTTATCCGGTCGTCAGGCGGTCCCGCAGTCGGCCGAATCCCAAAGTCCTTGTCCGGCGTCGGTTGTCGTCGCCTCTTCCCTGACATCAGTGCGACAGGGGTATAAAAGAGACAGCCAACGCCATTGTCTTCAGTCTTTCTTGCCACGCGGTGCCTGAAGCAGAAGCAGTTCGCAAGTGCCGGTTGGCAAGCTCCTGAAATTTTCGAATCGAGTTTCAGCCCGAAGTCTTCTCTAAAGCTAAGTACCCCGTTGGGGAAACTTTTCTTGCCTCAGACCGATGTCAGACAAAGTTAATAATTGTATTTCTTGTGGGAAGCAAATACCTCATAAGGATTTTCATTCTTATTGTATTCCTTGCCTAGGCCCAGACCACGACGTCTCTGGTTGTCGGTTTTGTGCTAGGTTCAACAAACGTGCAATTAAGCGTCGGGCAGAATTCGCCCAGCATTATTTTGGCAGAAAATTTAACTATAGCATGCCGGAGCAGCCGACATCAGCAATGATTAAAAGCGCAAAGATAAGGACCGGCAAGGCCAAGACCAGATACTGAGGCCTCAGCAAGGCCTGGCGCTTCTCGGTTTTCAGCGCCTTCGCAGCCCCTGACTATCGCTGATTCAGAATTTCTGACGGCATTCCAAACCGAAACAGTTGGGCCTCAGGATCCGGTTCCATCTCACTCCTCGGATGGCAGCCCCGACTGGGATCCGGAAATTTTGGATAGGCCTTCCGTCTCAGAGGGTGTTTTCAAACCGACAACTGCCTCTGCCAAGCCTCATGCTAAGCTCAAAGCCCCCCCCCTTAAAGTTTAAAAGGGCCACACCCCCACAGGCCTGCCTAAAAAAAAATGATGCTTAGTGGCGGGATTTAATTACCCTTAACCCCATCTGACAAGGCACCCACTGAACAAGAAAGGTGTTCCATTGAGATTTTCAAGCATCCATTTCTCAATGAAGACTCAGATGCTGAAGAGTCCATTCCCTCTGTCTCCCCTGAAGACTACTCTTTGGGGAAACTTACACCATTTTCTTCTTCTTCCACAATATAGACCCTGGCAATCCCTCAGTTTTAGACATTTTGGATGATGTTTTTGAATCAGTTTCAGATACTACCGAGTTCCTGATACTCATAAGTTCTATACAAAACCCCCCCTATACAGACCAGACCATTTCCCCAGTCTCCAAAGGGGGGTTAAAGGCTACTGCTAGAAGATCCTTCCTTCTGAAAAAGAGATTGCAGAGCATTAGAGAGATGGAAAAAAGAAAGTGTATATGCCTGCCACTTTGGCCATGAGGCATTCATGCCATGCGCACATTGCTAAAATATTTGATTACACAGTTAACAGCAGAAAGCAAAGCAGAAGCAGATCAACTAGATTTGAAAGAGATGCAGAAGATGCAGCACAGGCCATGCAAGGTGCAGAACAGGTGGGATACATACCTTGTGGATGTTCATTAAAAGAAGCTTTGATTTGCGACTACGACACTGCGGGAAAATTTAACTACACTATGCCATGAACGGCGACTACGGGCGTGCTCAAAAAAGCGAAATAAGGACCTCAGTGAGGCTCCGGCGCAGCCTGACTTCTGCAGATCTGGGAACGAGACCCACTTGAACTTTGGGCGGAAAAGTGCAGGCCGGCGCCACCATTTTTGTTTTTTCCGGCCCGGCAGCTGATATTGCTGAGAATGTGCAGAAACACCTTTGGTTTCTTCTTGTTTTTCTGAAGGCCCGGCGATGCTCACCATTTAAAGCGTATCCAAACAAAGACTGAGGAAGATTATGCATCCTCTGAACAAGTGTCCATTTCTTCAGACTCCTCTGAGGACCAAGATTACTCCTTCTCCCCTTATGTAGATTCTGATGCTGAGGATTCCATTCCCTCAGCTACTCCTCCTGAAGACTACTCCTTTGGGGAAACTTTACACACTATGAGGGAACATTTTCACTGGGAAGGTCAGGACTACTCTGACTCGAAGAAAAGGCTCAGAGTTTCTTTTACTCCCCCAGCACAGACCACTTGCCATCCCACCAGTTTTAGACATTGTGGATGATGTTTACTTAGAATCCAGTTTAAACCCAGACTCTGTACCTCCTGCTCCGGCCAAACTGACAGATACTATAGAGTGCCTGATTCCCACAAATTTCTTTATAAAAGCCCTGTTGCTGATCCAGAGACTATCTCCCAGGGTCCCAAAGGGGCTAAGGCTTCTATGGCTAAAAATCCTGTACCCTCTGAGAGGGATTCCAGAGCACTAGACAGGTGGGGGAAAAAGGTTTACACCTCAGCCACTCTAGCTATGAGGGCACTAAATTGCCAATTTCACATGCTAAAGTATCAGCAATTTCTAATATCTCAGTTAAAGCAAAGAATGACCACTCTCCCTCAACAGTCTGAATTGAAAGAAATGCAGGATCTGTTGCATGCAACTGAACAGGTGGGCAAACATACCTTACAATGTGGGTTTGATTCTTTGGAGGACTCCTGCAGAGCAGCTGTCACTGGGTCTGTTATACGTAGGCATGCTTGGTTAAAGGAACAAACTCTGCCTGATCATGTTAAAGCAAAGCTTTTAGATGCTCCCTTACAGCAGGATGTTCTTTTTGGAATTAAAGCAGAAGAAGTCTTAAACAAAATGGAGGATAAGGCAAAATCTATGCAGACAGTCAAAGATTTCCTACAGGTACAGCCCCCTTGCTTCAGCAGAAACTGACCAACAAAAAATTGGTCCTTTCCAGCTACTGACAGACCACAGAGGGGTAAATACAGACATCCAAGAGGGAGGACAACCATAAGCCCAGTACAAACCTCGCCAATGGGGCACTGCAACACAGAAGGGAGGAGAAGACAGGTCTCAATCTACCAGAAGGCAAACTCAATGACTTGCACCTCATCTGGCCAAGCAACACTCTCTTGGCAGCCCCCTTGGGAGGAAAACTCGCACTTTTTTCAGACAACTGGCACATTGTCACAAAGGACAAATGGGTCCTAGACATAATTTTACGAGGATACAGATTCCATTTTCACACCTTGCCAATGAAAAGAGGAATGCCAAACCTGCCACAAAATCAATGGGCAGAGGCACAAAAACAAATTACAGCTCTCATGGACATGAGAGCCATTCAACTGGTACCTACTCGAGAGCAAGGTCAAGGATTTTACTCAAGACTCTTTCTAGTGCCCAGAAAGGACAATGCCTGGAGACCAATTCTGGCCCTTTCAATTCTAAACACCTTCTTACAAGTACCCAAATTCAAGATGCTAACACTACAGCAGCTTCTTCCCATGTTGGGCAAGGAAGCATGGCTAGTAAAGTTGGACCTCAAGGAGGCATACCTGCATGTCCCTATCAGACAAAGTTGCAGAAGATACCTCCGTTTCATTGCAGGTTTAACCCATTACCAATTCTCTGCACTGCCCTTTGGCTTATCTCCTGCACCCAGAGACTTCACAAAATGCCTGGCACCAGTAATTGCATACTGCAGACAAAGAGGAATTCAAATATACCCATACCTGGACGACTGTCTCATCCAAGCAGAAAGCAAGGACATTCTCTTACATCATCTGGCTTTTGTAAAACATCTACTAAGTTGCCTGGGGTACACAGTAAACAAAAAGAAGTCAAAACTAGTACCCTCACAAAAAATGACATTCCTGGGTGCCAGCTTGAATACAACGGCCCAGAAGGCTTATCTGACGCCAGACAAACAATTACAACTGACTCAGTATTTCAAAACAATGGCAACAAAGACCCAATTAACTGCAAGAAAAATTCTGCAGGCCTTGGGCTTCATGGCATCTTGCATACTACTAATACCATTTGCAAAGCTGCATATAAGGAAATTACAGTGGTACCTAAAAAGCGTATGGTCTCAACACAGCCACAGCTTGGACACAATGATATCTCTCATTCCCTGCCTAAATCAGGAGTTTCTATGGTGGTCACAGGCATGTCACCTCAACAAGGGTCAGCCTTTCACCTTGCCCCCAGCCAGGCAAACTATCACAACAGATGCATCAGACTACGCCTGGGGGGCACACATGGCAGGACAGTGCGTTCAAGGCGTATGGACTGCAGATCAAAGGAATCTGCTCATCAATCAAAAAGAGATGCTAGCTGTACAGAATGCTCTGACAGCCTTCAAGAATCTATTACATCCAGGAGAACTTACAATAAAGACGGACAACACCACAGTAATGTGGTACATAAACAAGGGGGTACTCACTCCTACCCTCTATGCAGGCAAGCAATGACCTTATGGCACACAGCTCTGGCTTACCAAGTTCAGTTACAAGCTCAATTCCTGCCAGGAAAGAAGAACTTTTTTACAGACGACCTCAGCAGAAACATCATGGATCCCCACGAGTGCTCACACAGCAAAACAATCAGATTCTTCACAGCCAGCTCAAAACCTTAAATCTGGCTGCATGGCAAATCACCTAAGCATCCAGTCAGCTCCTCTTTCCCAAGCAGTTATGGATGTTATTCTGGAAGCTAGGAGGCCAAGCACCAGGAAGGCTTATTCGGACAAATGGAAAAGGTTTTGTGCCTGGAACCAAGCTAAAGGCCAAGACACAATTCAGCCTCACATGCCTCACATTCTACAGTATTTAACTGAGATGTTGCACAAAGGACTTTCTTTTTCCTCCATTAAAATCCATGCTTCAGCTATTTCAGCCCACTACAACACGGATCCACCCTTATTTTCGCATCCACTTCTAAGGCAGTTCCTCAGAGGGGCAAAAAACATTAGGGCCCCCAGGAGAGCACCTACACGAACATGGGACCTCAATTTTGTTCTGGAAAAACTAACAAACAACCCTTTGAACCAGCTTTCTCTGCAGATCTTCAGTTCCTATCATGGAAGACTCCCCTGCTGCTAGCAATAACTTCAGCCAGAAGAGTCTCAGAGCTGCAGGCACTAATGGCAGTGGAACCTTTCCTCATTTTTCATCGACAGAGTTTCCCTACGAACTAATCCTTCCTTTATGCCTAAGGTGGTTTCCAGTGTGGCTTTAAATCAAACCATCCACTTACCCACCTTCTCCCCAAATCCACAGAACAAAGGTGAGAGACTCCTGCATTCCTTGGACATTCACAGGCAACTTTGTTACTACTTTGACAAAACTAAGGCTTTCAGAAAATCTGACCAGCTCTTTGTTTCCTATGCTACAGCTTCACAAGGGAAGGCTATATCAAAACAAACCATTTCTAAATGGATAGGACATTGCATTCGTTTCTGCTATACCCATCATGGAAAACCAGTTCCTGCTACCATTAGGCCCCACTGTACCAGGGCAACAGCTACATCTACAGCCTTTCTCAGGGGGGTTCCAACCAAGGAGATTTTGGAAGCTGCAACTTGGAGTTCAGTACACACCTTTACCAAACACTATCACTTACCACTTTACTCTAAGACTAGGGCGGGCTTCGCCACTGCAGTTCTGCAGGGCCTTCTAGCCTCCTCTAACCCTCTATGACTCCTCCACCCATCCTTAGCTTTGGGATTCAACCCAAGTGTGATGACTGCAGCAGGGTAACACGATGAACATAGTGCAGTTTTGTACCTACCATAAATGTAGATGTTCGAGTGTACACCCTGCTGCAGTCCAGGTTACCCTCCCTCCATCCGCTCTGATCTAACTGGCTAAATCTCTACAATACCTTCCTGATGTATTTGCTTATAGCTGGAGGGATTTGGTGTTTGTGCAAAATTTACTCAAATTTGGTACTAATTACTGACCACCTTTTTGGGGGCACCTGACATCCGGGGCAAGAAAAACTGAAGAAAATGGCGTTGGTTGCATTATATATACCCCTGGCGCACTGACGTCAGGGAAGAAGCAACAGCAACTGACGCCAGTCCAAGACTTTGGAATTCCGGCCGACTGCAGCAGGGTGTACACTCGAACATTTACATTTATGGTAGGTACAAAACTGTACTTTTTGATTCATTGGAAGCCTCATGTAGAGCAGCTGTCACAGGGTCTGCCATACGTAGGCATGCTTGGCTTAAAGAACAAGCCTTATTGAACATGTCAAAGCAAAGTTATTGGTTGCCCCATTGCAGAAAGATGTGTTATTTGGTGTCAAAGCAGAGGAAGTTTTGAAGAAAATGGAAGAAAAGGCAAAATTTATGCAAACAGTTAAATATTTTTTACAGGTAGAACCTCCTCGTTTCAGCAGAAACTTGCCATCAAAAAACTGGTCCTTTCCTGCATCAGACAGACCTCAAAGAGGTAGGTACAGGCGCCCAAGGGGCAGAGGCCAGCCACAAGGTTCTTTCAGGCCTAGACAATGGCATACAGCAACTCAAAGAGGTGGAGACGAAAGATCTCAACCCTTCAGGAAACAAACACAATGACTTCCCTCTTCGCCTGCCAAGCAAAATTGCCCTGGCAGCACCTTTGGGAGGGAAACTGGCTCTATTTCCACAAAATTGGCACATCATAACAAATCTTGCAGCCTGGCTTATCCCCTGAATACACCACCAGCAACCCTTAGCAAACCCATACTGGACGTCATCCTTGAGGCCAGAAGGCCTAGTACTTGGAAGTCCTATTCAGAAAAGTGGAAAAGGTATTGTTCTTGGAGCCAGTCTCTAGGAAAAGACACAGTTGTGCCCTCCTTTACTCAAATCCTAGATTACCTAGCACAGCTGCTCCACAAAGGCCTATCCCTTCTCATCAATTACGATTCATGCCTCTGCCATCTCAGCTCATTACAATACTGAGCTCCTCTCTCTTCTCACCCTCTCATCAAACAGTTCCTGAGTGGAGCCAACAATTTATGTCCCCCCAAGAGAGCTCCCATCCCAGCCTGGGACCTTAACTTTGTACTAGAGAAACCCCCCCCCCCCCCAAGCCTGAGTTAAAATTCCTCTCTTGGAAAACAGCCTTACTCCTAGCCATCACTTCAGCAAAAAGAGTGTCTGAGTTACAGGCACTAGAGGCTGTGGAACCCTTCATTATTTGCCATGCTGACAGGGTTTCCCTCAGGACTAGCCCATCATTTATGCCCAAGGTGGTATCCAGTGTGGCTATAAATCAATCCATCCATTTTTTTCCAACCTTTTTCCCTAATCCTCAGAATAAAGGGAAAGGATCCTGCATTCCTTGGACATGCACAGACAGCTCTGGTTCTGCCTTGACAGGACTAAACCTTTCAGAAAATCTGACCAGCTTCTAGTCAGCTTTGCTACAGGGGCAGAGGGCAAGGCCATTTCAAAGCAAACCATTTCCAAATGGATAGCACACTGCATCCATTTCTGCTATAAACACCATGGAAAACCTACCCCCAGGGGATTAGAACTCATTCCACTAGGGCTACCTCAACCTCTACAGCATTTATCAGGGGAGTGCCTACCACTCCTTCACCAAGCATTACCACTTTCCTATCTTTTCTAAATCCAAAGCTAGATTTGCCACAGCAGTCTTACAAAGCCTGCTAGCCATCCTTAATGCATCTTGATTGCCTCCACCCTTCCTCAGTTTTGGGAATCAACCCAAGTGTGATGACTGCAACAGTGAATACACTCAAACATCTACATTTATGGTAAGTGTACACAACTGTACTTTCTAGATGTTGTGGATGATGACTTTATGGAATCCAGTCTAACTCCTGATACTTTACCCCTGCTCCAAAGATACCAGACAGGTACTACAGAATCCCTGACTCTCTCAAATTTTTTTTCAAAAATCCTACTGCTGACCCAGAGGTAAATTCCCAGGGGCCTAAAGGTATAAAAGTAACAGCTAAGAATCCCACCCCTTTGGACAGGGATTCTCGAGCTTTAGACAGATGGGGTAAAAAAGTATACACCTCTGCAACTCTCGCCATTAGTGCATTGAATTGCGAGTTTCACATGCTGAAATACCAGCAGCATGTCATGGAACTTATTAAGCAAAAATGATCTATCTTTACAGACTGTGCAGAAAATAAAGAATTATAAGCACTTTATGCATTCTGCAAGCCAAGTCAGCAAGCATACTTTGCAGTGGGGCTTTGACGCCCTAGAAGCATCTTGCAGGGCAACATTCACTGGTTCTGTACTGAGAAAATATGCTTGGCTTAAGGAGCAGACCTTGCCAGACCATGTCAAATCAAAATTACTAGATGCCCCTTTGAACAAGGACAGCCTGTTTGGCACCAAAGCAGAAGAGGTTCTAAAAAATGGAAGAAAAAGCTAAATCTATGCAGACAGTCAAAGACTTTTTGCAAGTGCAGCCTCCTAGATTCAGTAGGCATTGCTCCTCGAAACATTGGTACTTTCCAGTTCCCTCAAGGCCATGTCAGCCTAGACCCAGAGGAGACAGACCCCCCCCCCCCAGATTACAATCTCAGGGTATGCAGAGATCTAAGCAATGGAGTGCCTCCACTTCTAAAACAGGGTGTGCTAAGCCACCTCCTTATGGAAAGAATTCACAATGACTTCTCTGCCCACTCCTCACCTCTGCCCAACTGCCCATGCCCCTAGGAGGAAAACTTGCCCATCATACAAAAAACTGGACCTCCATCACCAAAGACCGATGGTTCCTCAACATTGTATCCCAGGGGTACAAATTTTGCTTCCACTCACTGCCAACCCCAAAAGGGTTCCCAAATCTTCCTCTAAACCAGTGGGCAGAGGCACAAAACCAAATTCAATCCCTGCTCTCCATAAGGACAATTCAACCTGTTCCTGCAGAAGAAATAGGTCAAAGGTTTTATTCCAGACTTTTCCTGGTACGCAGAAAAGAAGGCACTTGGCGCCCAATCCTAGATCTTTCCATTCTAAACACCTTCCTGGTGGTACCAAAATTCAAAATGCTCACCTTTCAGCAGCTTCTTCCTATGCTGTCCAAAGATGCCTAGTTAGCCACCCTAGACCTAAAAGAAGCCGTCTGCACATCCCTATCAGGGATTCATACAGGAAATACCTACGTTTCAGGGCAGGATCTATGCATTATCTCTTCATGTTTCACTGTTGCAGTCATTACATTTGGGTTATCTGCTTGCAGGTAGCCCTCAGTCGGCCTGATCAACAAAGTCTTGGGTCCTGTGTCGGTTACTATCACTTCTTCCATGACGTCAGGTCGTCAGGGGTATAAAATATGCAGCCGACACCATTACATCAGTCTTTCTTGCTGTGCAGTGCCCGAAGCAGAAGCAGTTTGCAAGTGCCGGTCGGCCTACTTCTGAAATTTACATTTTCGAGTTTCAGAACTGAAGTCTTCAACTAAAGCTAAGTACCCCGTTGGGGAAACTTTTTCTTGCTCCTTACCGATGTCAGTAAAAGTTAATAATTGCATTACTTGTGGAAAGCAAATACCTCATAAAGATTTTCATTCGTACTGTATTCCTTGCCTAGGCCCTGACCACGACGTACCTTGCTGTCGGTTTTGTGCTTTATTTAATCTGGGCACTATCCATCGTCAGTATATTTTCGCCTCTAAATATTTCGGTTCTCTGTTTAATTATCCAGAAATGTCGTCGGTTAGCCATCCAACTACCAGGATTCCAAAAAAACGCAAAGATAAAGACAGAGACAGGCCATCGAGGTCCAAAACTGCCGACGACGCTTCTCCTAAGCCAGTCGTCAGTTCGCTGGTACTCAGTGAGGTGCTTTCGCAGCCCCTGATACCCGCTACTTCTGATTCGCAGGGCTCTACTGAGACCCATTTGGAGTCCGGTATGCCACGAGAAGCTTCAAGTATGGAACCTGCGGATGTCTCTTCCTTGGATGGGTCCGGAGCCACTGTGCAGGCACCAGTTTCTGAGGGTGTATTCAGGCCTACGGACTTGCATATTAAACCAATGCCTCCTTCTTCTCTTAGGCCTAAATCTTGAACCATGCCTAAAAAAATGACACCCAGGCCACATGCTCAGGCCTAAAAAACAAACGATAAGAATGACTAAAGATTTAATAACTCTAATCAGGGGTAGCCAACCCCCCGGTTTCTAAGAGGCCTAGGACTGAAGTTGTTTCTGAATGTTCTGATCAGGATTCTGTTTTTTCTGATTCTTCTGATGATCTGGATTTGCCCTTATCTACTTATGAGGATTCTGATGCAGAGGACTCCATTCCATCTGCTTTTTCTCCAGAGAATTTTTCTTTTGGGGGAACCTTACATACTCTAAGGGAACATTTCCACTGGGAAAGCCAGGATTTTTCTGAGTCAAAATAGAGGCTTTGGGATTTCTTACTCCTACCTCAGCATAGGCCTTTAGCTATTCCTCCTGTACTAGACATTGTTGATGATGCTTTTTCGGAATTTGGTTTGGCCCCTGATTCCTTGCCTTCTGCTCCCAGAAACCTGACAGATACTACAGGGTCCCTGAGTCGCACAAGTTCCTTTTTAAAAATCCTGTTGCGGATCCAGAGACTATTCCACAGGGGCCCATGGGCATTAAGGCTTCTACTGCTAAAAATGCTACCCCTTCTGATAGAGATTCCAGGGCGCTGGATAGATGGCGTAAGAAGGTTTACACTTCTGCAACCTTGGCCATTAGGGCTTTAAACTGCCAGTATAATATGTTAAAGTATCAGCAGCATGTTATTAGATTGCTTAAACAGAAAATTATGATGATTCCTGACTGTGTGGAAAATAAAGAATTACAGGATTTAATGCATTCTGCTGAACAAGTTGGAAAACATACTTTGTAATGTGGTTTTGATTCATTGGAGGTCTCTTGCAGGGCTGCTGTTACTGGGTCTCTGCTCAGAAGGCATGCTTGGCTAAAGGAGCAATCTTTGCCTGATCATGTTAAAGCTAAATTGTTGGATGCTCCCTTAAATCAGGACCACCTGTTTGGCAACAAGGCTGAGGAAGTTCTTAAAAAGTGGAAGATAAAGCTAAATCTATGCAAACTGTTAAAGATTTCTTGCAAGTTCAGCCTCCTAAGTTTAGTAGGCACTGGCCCTCTAAGAATTGGTCCTTTCCAGCCCCTTCCAGGTCTTCTCAAGCCAAACCCAGACACAGCAAAAGCCCCAGGGGACACACAGGACTAACCAGTGGGGGGCCTCCATTTCCAAATCTGGGAGTAATAAGACTCCCCACATGGTAAACTGTCTCAGTGACTTCCTTTTAAAATTTCCAAGCACTTATCAACTGACTGCCCCTTTGGGGGAAAGATTGCTCTTCATGCAGAGAACTGGGAACTCATTACCCACGACAAATGGGTTTTAAATTTAGTGTCCCAGGGATACAAATTTCACTTCCACACGTTGCCAACACCACGCAGGTGGCTGGACCTACCCCCAAATCAGTAGGCAGAGGCCCAAAAACAAGTACTTTCTCTTTTAAACATGGAGGCTATTCAGCTGGTACCAGAAGAGAAAAAGGGACAAGGTTTCTACTCGAGACTTTTTCTGGTACCTAGAAAGGACAGTTCATGGCGTCCTATCCTGGACCTGTCTGCGCTAAACACCTTTTTGGAAGTTCCAAAATTCAAGATGCTGACTCTTCACCAATTACTCCCTATGCTAGGCAAAGATGCCTGTTTGGCAACACTAGATTTAAAAGAAGCATACCTGCACATCCCAATATGGGAATCTTGCAGAAGATACCTATGCTTCAAAGCAGGCTACACGCACTATCAGTTCTCTGCACTACCCTTTGGCTTATCTACTGCGCCCAGGGTATTCACAAAGTGCCTAGCTCCAGTTATTACATTTTGCAGGCAAAGAAATATTCAAATATACCCATACCTGGACGATTGTCTAATTCAGGCAGAAAGCCAGGACATACTTTTGAATCATCTGGCCTTTGTACAAAGGGTTCTAACTTGTCTGGGATACACCATAAACAAAAAGAAATCACACCTCATACCCTGTCAACAAATTATATTTCTGGGAGCAAGCTTGAATACAACTTCCCAGATGGCCTTCCTCACTCCAGAGAACCAAATTCATTTGACAACTTACTTCAAACAAGTGGCCACAAAAACCCTGCTATCTGCAAAACAAATACTGCAAGCCTTGGGGTTCATGGCCTCCTGCATTCTTCTGATTCCATATGCAAGACTGCATATGAGGAAACTGCAATGGTATCTAAAAAGCCTAAGGTGTCCACATTCTCAGGATCTAGAAGCGATGGTTACTATCATTCCTTGCCTGCGCCTAGAGTTCCTTTGGTGGGCAGACACCTGCCACCAAAACAAGGGACTACCTTTCACACTACCCCCTGCCACACAAACCCTAGCAACAGACGTATCAGACTATGCATATGGGGCTCACCTGGCAGGTAAGTGCCTTCAGGGCAAATGGAACCCAAGTCACATGCACCTGCATATCAATCAAAAAGAAATTAGCTGTACAGAATGCTCTGACAGCCTTCAAGGACCACATTCTTCCAGGACAACTAATGGTAAAGACGGACAACACCACTGTTTTGTGGTACATAAACAAACAGGGGGCTTCACATTCTTACCCCCTCTGCAGACTAGCCATGGCATTGTGGAACACAGCCTTGAGCTACCAAATGCATCTACAAGCTCAATTCCTGCCTGGAAAGTTAAATACACTGGCAGACGGACTAAGCAGAAACCTCATGGACCCACACGAGTGGAAACTGGAACCAAGGATCTTCAACATGTTGACAAGCAAATGGGGGAGCCCAGGCATAGACCTGTTTGCCTCTCCCCAGAACTACCAGTTGGACAAATTTTGAACAAGGGCTCCTCGCAAACAAGCCTGGAAAGTTGATGCTCTGTCCTTCAGCTGGAAAAACCTGTCAGTCTATGCCTTCCCCCCTCTGTTCTCCAAAGTGCTACTAAAAATCAAACAGGACAAACCAAGGATGATTTTGATTGCTCCAGACTGGCCCCGCCAGCACTGGTACCCCCTCCTGTGCAGTGTGTCGCAGTTATCCCCATGGCACCGGCCACAGACTCCTTCCCTGTTGTCTCAGCAGGAGAACCAGATTCTGCACCCTCAGCTTCTAACACTGAACCTTGCAACCTGGCTAATTACATGATCGCTCCTTTACCATTCCTCAGTAAACCTATGATGGATATCATTTTAGAGGCAAGGAGGCCTTGCACTACAAAATCCTATGCAGATAAATGGAAAATATTCTGCTCCTGGAACCCATCTCAAGGGGATGAACACAGCAGTGCCCAATTTACCTCAGGTTTTACAATACTTAACTGAGATGCTTCATAAAGGCCTGTCTTTTTCTTCCATTAAAATTCATGCTTCAGCCATTTCAGCTCATTATAACACAGAACCCCCCCCCCTCTTCTTGCATCCACTGCTCAGGCAGTTCCTCAGAGGGGCCAAAAATTTGAGACCACCCAGGAGAGCTCCACCCGCAACTTGGGATCTTAAATTTGTTCTGGAGAAACTCACTCTTCCTCCTTTCGAGCCAGCTGCTACTGCAGACTTAAAATTTCTTTCTTGGAAAACAGCTTTCCTTTTAGCAATCACTTCAGCTAGAAGGGTTTCTGAATTACAGGCCCTTATGGCAGTGGATCCTTTCATCATCTTTCATGCAGACAGGGTGTCCCTCAGAACCAATCATTCCTTCATGCCCAAGGTGGTATCCAGTGTGGCTCTTAATCAGTCCATTCATTTGCCAGCCTTCTTTCCCAATTCACAGAACAAAGGGGAGCGGATACTACATTCCTTAGATGTGCACAGACAACTCAGATTCTACTTGGACAGGACTTAATTTCAAAGGAAATCTGAAAAACTGCTGGTATTATTTGCTTCTATTTCAAAGCACATAATTTCTAACTGGATAGGCCATTGTATTCATTTCTGCTATAAGCACCATGGAAAACCTGTCCCCCAGGGGATCAGACCTCACTCCACCAGGGCTGCATCTACCTCTACAGCCTTCCTCAGGGGTATTCCTACCAGGGACATCCTAGAAGCTGCTACCTGGAGTTCTATACATACTTTCACCAAGCATTACCATTTGCCAATCTTCTCTAAATCCAGAGATATCTTTACCACTGCAGTCTTGCAGGGCCTTTTAGCTGGTCCTAATGCTATCTAAACTCCTCCTCCCAACCATAGCTTTGGGAATCTACCCAAATGTAATGACGGCAACAGTGAAACACGAAGAACATAGTACAGTTGTGTACACTTACCATAAATGTAGATGTTCGAGTGTATTCACTGTTGCAGTCCTGGTTACCCTCCCTCCTGCCCCCTAAATGCTTTTGGCTATACCTCTACTTTCCTTACTATGCTTAAAAGCCTTTTTGGTGTATTTGCTTTTTTGTTGGAGGCATATCTTTGTATTTTTATATTTAATTGCTGCCCATTACGGTGGCACTTAACATCTGGGGCAAGAAAAACTGATGTAATGGCATCGGCTGCATGTTTTATACCCCTGACGACCTGACGTCATGTAAGAAGCGACAGCAACCGACGCAGGACCCAAGACTTTGTAAATCAAGCCGACTGAGGGCTAACTGCAAGCAGATAACCCAAATGTAATGACTGCAAAAGTGAATACACTAGAACATCTACATTTATGGTAAGTGTACACAACTGTCCTTTCTCTGCACTTCCCTTTGGCGTATCCACTGCTCCCAGAGTATTCCCAAAATGCCAGGCTCCAGCCATTGCCTATTACAGACAGCAAAAGTTTCAAATTTAACCATAGTTGAACGATTGCCTGATTCAGGCAGACAGTCAGGAAAAGCTGTTGCACCTGACATTTGTAAAGAATCTTCTAACCTCCCTGGGGTGCACTGTCAACGAAAAGAAGTAAAAACTAGTCCCCAGTCAAAAGATTGTATTCCTGGGAGCAATCTTGGAAACAGCATCCCAGATGATATTCCTTACTCCAGAAAATCAAACCTATCTGACAGGCTCCTTCTCTCAAATGGTCACCCTAACCCAGCTATCTGCAAGGGAAATCCTACAGGCCCTAGGGTTCATGGCCTCCTGCATTCTACTAATTCCATATGCTAGACTGCATATGAGAAAACTTCAGTGGTACTTAAAAAGTCTTTGGTGCCAATATTCTCAGGACCTGGAAACCGTCATACCTATCATACCTTGTCTAAGGACAGAGTTCCTTTGGTGGACAGCAGCATGCAACCACAACATGGGACTTCCCTTTACTCAACCCCATGCCACTCAGACCCTAACCACAGACGCATCAGACACAGAGGGGGGCACACCTGGATGACAAGTGCATTCAGGGCCACTGGAGCCCAAGTCAAATTCATCTGCACATCAACCAGAAAGAGATGCTAGCTGTTCAGCACTCTCTGACAGCTATCAGATCCCTACTCTCACCAGGACCCCTGCTAATAAAAACAGACAACACCTCAGTTATGTGGTACATCAAGAAGCAGAGGGAACCCACTCTTACCCACTCTGTAGGTTAGATATGGCCCTGTGGAACACTGCCTTGGACATGCATATTCATCTGCAAGCTCAATTCCTGCCAGGCAAACAAAACTCTCTGGCAGACAACTTAAGCAGAAATCTCCTAGACCCACACGAATGGCAATTAGAATCCAGCACCTTCAACCTTCTAATCCAGAAATGGGGGACCCCAGAGGTGGACCTCTTTGCCTCCCCCTGCAATCACCAGCTCAGCAAATTCTGCACCAGGACACCTCACAGCAGGGCCTGGAAAGTAGATGCCCTATCCTTCCAGGGGAAAGCCTCTCGGTCTATGCATTTCCCCCTCTGCCTCTTCTCTCAAGATTATTACTCAAAATAAGACAGGACAGACCAAGGGCAATTCTGATTGCCCTGAACTGGCCATGCCAGCACTTGTACCCACTACTGCGCAGCCTGTCACTGGTGCCACCGTGGCACTTACCCCAGATCCCAACCCTCCTCACTCAGCAGTGGGGACAGATCTTGCATGCGCAGCTGCAAACCCCGAATCTTGCAGCCTGGCTTATTCCTTGAATTCTCCCCCAGTAACCAGCCTAAGCAAGCAGGTGCTGGACGTCATTCTTGAAGCCAGAAGACCCAGTACAAGGAAATCCTATGCTGATAAGTGGAAAAGGTACTGCTCCTGGATTCAGTCTAAAGGAGAGGTCACAGCACTGGCCTCCTTACCTCCTAATCCTAGATTACCTAGCAGATCTACTCCACAGAGGCCTATCCTTCTTCTCACTTAAGATCCATGCCTCTGCCATCTCGGCTCATTACAGCACTGTGCCACCTCTCTTCTCTCACCCTCTCATCAAACAGTTCCTGAGAGGGGCAAACAACTTAATGCCACCAAGGAGAACACCCATCCCTGCTTGGGCCCTTAAGTTTGTACTGGAAAAGCTCACACTACCCCCCCTTTGAGCCTGCAGCATTAGCAGAGTTAAAATTCCTCCCTTGGAAAGCAGCCTTGCTTCTGGCCATCACTTCAGCTAGACGAGTGTCTGAACTACAAGCACTTATGGCTGTGGAACCCTTCATTATTTTTCATGCTGACAGGGTCTCCCTCAGGGCTAACCCTTCCTTTATGCCTAAAGTGGTGTCCAGTGTGGCTCTCAACCAATCTATCCATTTGTCAACCTTCTTCCCTAATCTACAAAATAAAGGGGAAAGGATCCTGCACTCCTTGGACGTGCTCAGATTCTACTTTGATAGGACTAAGCCCTTCAGGAAATCTGACCAGTTACCAGTCAGTTTTGCACCGGGGCAGAGGGCAAGACCATTTCAAAACAATCAGTTTCTAGATGGATAGCACACTGTATCCTTTTCTGCTGCAAGCACCATGGGAAACCAACCCCTCAGGGTCAGAACACATTCCACTAGGGCAACTTTTACCTCTGCAGCATTCCTCAGGGGAGTCCCTACCAGGGACATTCTGGAAGCTTCTACCTGGAGTTCTATACACACCTTCACCAAGCATTAACACATGCCTATCTTTTCCAAATCCAGGGCAGGCTTTCCAACCGTAGTCCTGCAGGGCATACTATCCAACCCCAACTCTTCTTGACTGCCTCCACCCTTTCTTCAGCTTTGGGAATCAACCCAAGTGTGATGACTGCAACAGTGAAACACGAAGAACGTAGTACAGTTGTGTACACTTACCATAAACGTAGATGTTCAAGTTTGTTCACTGTTGCAGTCCTGGTTTTCCATCCTCCAGCCCCCTTGTCTCTCTCTCTCTCTCTCTCTCTTCTTCACCCTTTCAGGGCTATTGGTATTTACTTTCTACTGGTGGTGTTACTCCACCATAACTTTGCTCCCTAATGACATTTGTTGCAAGAAAAACTGGTGTAATGGTGTCGGCTGCCTGTTTTATACCACCGATGACCTCACTTCAGTCGTGGAGCGGCATCACCTGACACAGAAATAGTAAGCCTCTGGTATTCGGGACAACTTCAGTCGTGGAGCGACATCACCTGACACAGAAATAGTAAGCCTCTGGTATTCGGGACAACTGAGGGCTACCCCTGGCAGGATAACCCAAGTGTGGTGACTGCAACAGTGAATACACTCGAACATCTACATTTATAGTATGTGTATACAACTGTACTTTTCTAACGGTGGCGTTTAGCCACAAGGACCACCTCATCATATTTACTTGGGCCTCTGACTGATTAGGGCTAGAAAAACTGATGTAATGGCGTCAACTGCCTTCCTTTATAGCACTGACGACCTAACGTCAGGCAAGAAGTGACAGCAGCTGATGCAGAAAAACATTGACTCTAGTATTCAGGCCGGCTGAGGCCTACCACAGCAGGGATAACCCACAGCTGATGACTGCAACAGTGAATATACTCGAACATGTACACATCTGTAATTTCTCTCTTATCTGTGAGAATTGCTTCATGTTGGGTTGGCATACTCTTCAGTTAAAGCTCACCTTTCAGTTATTTCAGCTTGGCTGCCTTTGACTTCTCCTTTAGCCTCTAGGTTTGAGGTCACACAATTTCTCAGGGTGTCCTTCATATTTGGCCTCCCAGGAAGCCTATTCCTCCCTCCTGGGACCTTAGTTTTGTTCTTGAAAAATTGACTCAGTCTCCTTTTGAGCCTGCAGCTACATCTTCCTTGCAGCTTTGTACATGGAAGACTGTTGTTCTTTTGGCCCTTACTTATCTAGCAGGATGTCTAAGCTTAAGGCCGTTATGTCCCTCCCTTTTTAGTTTTTCATAGGGACAGAGTATCACTTCATGCTAATCCTCCTTTTTATGCCCAAGGTGGTTAATAAATTGTCTCCAAATCAGTCTATTAATTTGCCCACTTTTTTCTTGCTCTGCAGTATGCCAGTGAGAAGGTTCTGCAATTCTTGGATTTGCATAGACAGCTCAGATTTCATTTGGATAAGACTAAGGCCATTTGCAAGTCTGAGCAACTTTTTGTTTCTTTTCATTCTAGATCTCTAGGTTTGGCTGCTTCTAAGCACACCATTTCTTCATGGATCTATAAGGCCATTTTTTTGTTACTCCTTTCACGAGAAAACCCTTTTTGCTTTGTAAAGGCACATTCTACCAAAGCTGCGGCTTCCTCTGGTGCTTTTTTCAAAGGATTTGGTACCAGTTCCATCCTTGAGGCTGCTACTTGGACTTTTGTCCATACCTTGCTAAGCATTACAAACTTGATGTAGTTTCCAGGGCTAGAGCTGGCTTTGCCAGGGCTATCCTGCATGGGTTTCTTGAAGTCCCTGATTGGGCCTTCCTCTTCTCAAGTTTCATCTTGAGCTTTTGTACTCTCCCTTTAGTAAACAGTACTGCAACAGTGATATGGAAGGACATAGTACAGTTGTGTAAAATTTTACCATAACAGTAGATGTCCATTTCTTAACTGTTGCAGTATTTGCTCCCTTCCTCCTCCCCCTTTTTTCTACTCCTTTTTTCCTTTTTCCTGCTGGATGCTCATGTTCCATTTTTTCTCCTTGGACTGTTGTTCCTCCTGTGGCTATTCATCATTCATATACACATCACCTTTATGCCCTACACCATGAGCGGGCTGCATACGTGTGATGTACAACTTCCTTGAAAACCTAAGGCTGTGGTATACTGGCCAGATGTTGGGCTTCCCTTGGCAGAGGATCCATTTAGTAAAAATACTGCAACAGTGATGAGAAGGGACATCTACTGTTATGGTAAGATTGCACACAACTGTAGTTTCTTTGTTCCAAAGACCGTTTGAACTAGACTTTCATATCTGAATTCTACTTCGGAACTCAGTGTCTTAGGCGCCTCACCCAAGCAAAGATGACAGACCTTTTCACTTTTGACATCCTGCCAGTTCAGAAGCAAAAGTATAAGAGACCTAGGCTGGATGTTGTGACTGCCCAGTCGGACCTGAATGTGTCTGTAGAGGTCTCAGAACCCATGGTGTGCCCGACACCTCCCTAGACTTCCACGACTGTGACCCCACCGGAGGCCGATATGGCATTTGAGGTTTGCATGTCCGAAAGAGATGAAGCTACTGATAGTAGTGAAAAGGGGGAAACCATGCTTAATTTCCAAAGGACCCAAAGGCATACTACAAATCCTTGTTATTAGAGAAAATGACTGGATCCCTCACCAAAGTTTGTGAGGTGCAAGAGCGTCTGCGTTTAGTCACAGTGGACGTCCACCCAGGAAATAGAAAGAAAATAAGACATCAAAGAAAAGGAGTGGATGAATTTTTCACAGGGCCCATTATTTAAGTTCATAATGGCAATTGGGCTACCATCCTTTTCAGACTGCTACTACTGTGGTTTTTTCCCTTCATTCCACTAAAGAGACAGACACTTCTGAAGATGAAGAGGCTGAAATAGACTTTGATGAGCACTCATTAACTTATTCATCCCAAATCCATTCACCAGGTCAGGTGTCATCTAATGATGAAGATTCCCTTTCTTTTTGTTCCCTGTTGAAGAAGCTTCATTCAGGTAAAGTTGTGAATATGGTGAAGCATTTTGAATGTGAATCTAAGCAGATTTCTGTTGATCAACAGGAGATGCTGTAAACTTTTCATATCTACCCAGTTCTGAAGGTTTTTGTGGATGTTTTTACATCCACTTCCACTGTGGCAGACTTGCAGTCCCCAGCTCCCAAAACCCCTAATAGGTTTTGCAAGGTACCTGAGGACTTAAAATTACTGCACAGAAACCCAGTGGCAGACTCCTCTGTGTTTTCCTTATCAACAGATAAGCCCTCCAAATTACTGTCTGCTACCAATGCTGTCCCTTCTGACAAAGACATTAGGATAGTGGACAGATCAGGGAACAAAGTTTATATGTTCTTCAGTCTGTCTAGAGCTTTGAATTGTCAGTCTCAGATGACCAGATACTTATATATCCTCTGCAATTTGAAAAAGCATTGGCTTCCCCCAAGAGTCTACCACTAAACAGCAGACCCTAGCCCCGATGGCCCAAGCTTTCCAAATTACTAGGCACAGTACACACAGTTGTGATGCAGTGGAACCCTCTTCTAGGGCAGCTACTACAGGTTCTGTGATCAGGAGGTATGCATGGTTCCATTCTCAACCCCTTCCAGAAGACATTAAGGCAAATCTCGTAGAATCTCCCTTAAATAAAGATCTTTTGTTTGGTCTAGATGTAGCCAGCCTTTTAAACAATTGCAGGAACAAGGTAAATCTACGAAGGACTGTAGACAAATGGGTACGTAAAGGTATATAGTATTACTCTGAAAAAAGTTCCTCCTTGCACTGGCATCCCTCCTTCTCCTCTATAAAATCAGATACAGTTGCTGCATCCCATCATTCAAACATTGTTAGAGCAGAGCACCATACGTGAGAAAAGGCTGTTCTAATCCAGACTTTTCCTTGTCCCAAGAAAAGGAGGAGACTGGAGACCAGTTCCAGATTTCTCCATCCTGCAGACACTGCTCCCATTCATCTTTCCTCAAGTCTTTGTGGTGTCTTAGGACTATCTCCACATAACTATTCACCCTGCTATATGAAATTTCTGAGGTTTTCTGCTGGCTCGTCACACTTTCAGTTTTCTGCTTTGCCTTTTGGACTATACAGCCCTAAGAGTTTCCACAAACTACCTCTCCAGTAATAGCCTACTGCAGGATTCTGATCCCATTTCAACACCAGTTTTCTGAGGATGTGTTTAAGGTTAGTATGCAGAAAAGTCTGTTGCAACAAATTCTTAGCAAAATGGAAAAGATTTACTACATGGTGTTGACATAAATATCAGAACCCACTTCAGGCTAATACCCCAATTGTCCTTTCTTATTTGTTTGCGTTGTTACAGTTGGATCTGGCATGCTCCTCTGTTAAGACTCACCTTTCAGCTTTATTTGTGCGTCTACCTCAGGACCCACAACTTTTGACCAAACTAGAGGTAGAGCAGATGTTCTTCGTGTTTCACTGTTGCAGTCATCACACTTGGGTTATCTGCCTGCAGGTAGCCCTCAGTCGGCCCGAATACCAGAGTCTTAGGATTTTGGCATCGGATGCTGTCGCTTCTTCCATGATGTCAGGTCGTCAGGGGTATAAAACAGGCAGCCACCATTTCATCAGTCTTTCTTGCAGAGAAGCCTGAAGCAGAAGCAGTTCGCTTGAGTGCCGGTCAGCCGCTACCTGAGTTTTCATTTCCGAATTGCATTATCCTGAAATTTTCTAAAGCTAAGTACCCCGTTGGGGATCCTTTTTCTTGCTCTAACTGATGTCAGAAAGTTAACAATTGTCTTGCCTTTGGAAAGCAAATACCACACCGAGATTTCCATTATTACTGCATCACCTGTTTAGGCCCAGACCAAGACGTGCCGCACTGTCGGTTTTGTGCTTGTTCAACGCCCGGACTATTCATTGTCTGGTCCTTATAGTCGCTAAATACTTTCGTTCTTGATCTCTGTATTCCGAAATGGCTTCGGTAATCCATCTGACTACCGATTTTCCAAAAAAACGTAAGGATAAAGACAGGGACAGACCACACAGGTCCAAAGCTGTTGACGATGCTTCCATTAAGCTAGTCGCCAGTTCGCCGGTACTCAGTGAGTCGCTTTCACAGGCCTCTACCGAGACCTGTTTGGAGTCCAGTATACCGCAAGACTCTTCTTCGACTACAATACCTGTGGATGTCTCTACCTTGGATGGGTCCAGAGCCGCTGAGCAGGCACCGGCTTCTGAGGAAGTTCTTCGCACTACTAATGTTCAACACAAACTGACGACTTTTGCATCTTCAGTTCTGTCTAAAATTACTGAGTTTCTAAGGCCAAGAGTACGCGCTATGCCTTAAAAAAACAACGACCAAAGCTCATGCATCTGCTCCCTTGCCACAACATCAGATGCTTAAAATGGCAGAAGACCTTATTATGCTGATTAGGGGAAGTCAGCCTTCCCCTGCTAAGAGAAAAAGAGACCTGTCCCCAGCAGCTTCAACAGACCAAGAGTCCTACTATTCTGAAGTTTCTGATTATGAAGACATGCCCTTATCTGCTTATGAAGATTCAGATGCAGAGGAATCCATTCCCTCTGCCTCTCCTCCAAAGGATTTTTCTTTTGGCGAAACCTTATATAATTTGAGTGCATTTCCACTGGGAATGCCAAGACTATCCTCAGTCCAAAAAGAGACTCAGAGAAGTTTTGAATTTGCCACAACATAGGCCTTTAGCAATACCCCAGTCCTGGACACTGTGGATGATGTCTTTATGGAATCCAGTTTAACTCCTAATACTTTACCCCTGCTCCTAGGAAGCTAGACCGGTACTACAGAGTACCTGACTCTCACAAATTCCTTTTCAGAAATCCTACTGCTGACCCAGAGATCATCTCCCAGGTGCTTAAAGGTATCAAAGCAGCTACAGCATGTACCCAGCATCAGTGTGATGCTTTCAGCATGGAGGACTACCCGGGGTTGGATAGCTATTACAAAAGACTAATGAGTTTTAGGTGTGGTTTTAGATGTGGTAATCTTTGGACATATCCTAGAGTTCATGGCTGTTACCAGAGGAGAAGTCTTCTGCCATGTTGGTCCGTCTCAGCAGATCTGTCTGGGCAGCCCTAGACATTATTACCTTGACAAATTGTAATGGCTTTCCTGCTTAAGCAGGAAGTTTTTTTTATTCCTCTCTTTCTTTTGGTCCTAAAGGTGATAAGCAGCTTTCATCCCATTCTGGACCTCATAGCAGCTTAAACCAACTCATGCAGCAAATGTGGCTTTCCACTGTTAGTCATCACTGTAGGGATGTCTACAGCTGGCTGAATCCATCGTCTTACCTGATTTCCAGAGTTGAGTACCCGTCTCTCATGGCTGAGCTGAGGTCATCTTACCTTGGATGTCTTCACATAATTGCTATATAGATGTTGTCCATTTGTTCATCCTTTAGATCTTTCTTGCAATGTTCAGTTTTGCTACACAAAGTATGTACAGTCCAGTGTTGATCCATGTCTACCTACAGTTAAAGCATTGAGAGATGAGTACCCCCAGTGATGGTCCCTTTTTTCTGCCATAGTTTTTGATAGATATATATGTCCTCCCCGCAGTCGAGTGGCATTCGAAAGACATGCGTGAATGGGCGTGCCTTTGTTGAAGGTTGGGCGTCGGGCTGGCACCTCTGCACCATAAACAAATCGACTGCCAATCATTAGTGGGCCAGAGTACCGCTGTGGCGACCCCTAACTGGGAAAAGCCGAAAGAAAACACACACACATTGTTTGTGAATACATATCTAGAAAACAAACTGGCTACCAGATATGGAGGTATGGGATATGTCTGCTCAAGTGAAAACTACCATGTGTGCATTTAAGTGTCACATAGAAGACTTCAAAGTCTATTATTTTCTGCTTGACTCCAGAGAATGACATGATTGACTGTACTAACTGCCATGGGTGTTATCCAAAGACTTTGAGGAGAAAACAGGAAGCCTTCCAGGTATAACAAGCCAGACAAAGGCTCACAGCCCTGTTAATACTACTTGCCATGTCTGCAGTATTAGTGTGCCATCCTGAGAAGAAAAAAGCGCATCTACATGAAGAAGGGGAGGGAGAACCGTAAGTCTTTCATTTCATTGGTTACCTCTGTGTCTGACACTTTTTACCGCCAAGGCCTCTGATGTTGCCTCTCTGGAGGCCGACATACCTTCAGGCCGTTGCACTTTCCAGTGGACTGAAGACCAGAACAGATGCGCCCCATATCAGTTGCTGTCCCTCTGCTGTCCACTTCAGAATAATAATTGATTATCAAGGTAGGAGAGGAATCCACATATTAGTTGTTAAGGGTGGTGCTTGTGTTCCCAAATCATAATCTTGGGATGTACCCCTTGAATTAAGAAATTCCTGACACCTGTTTACATAACCCCTAGTGCCTGATCCAAGGTGCTTCTTAAGTCTTGATAGCTGTATGTTGGTGGGATTTTGTTCCATGACCGTGGCCAGCCCCTCTCCCAGAACTGGACTGTCATCTTAGGATTTCCTCCATTTCCTGTAAAACCTCTAACCAGAGTGCGAATAGTTTCTTGTATCTAAAGTACTATCACCTAAGACGAGGAGGCTTGTCTCCCTAGTGAGATAGTTGTACTTCTTTAATTCTGTTTGAGGACGAAAGTGACTACAGGTCACAGCTTTCCTCCACTCTGCCATATGACAGAGATAGTGAAAGAAACTTTAGCCTCTGATTTTCTGCCAGAGGACATTTCATTTGGAGCTATTCTTCAGACAGCAGTCTCAGGAAGGTGAGTACATCCCAGAAGATATGCTGGGATCTTTTACCTTGGGTCCTCAAAGCCTCTGGCTGTCCCTTCAAATCCAGAAGGCCCTTTTGGATTTTTTTTCCTAACAGTATCCTTGTAGCTGGATTCTGAAATCCCACCTTTTGTCTCGCCCTCAGCAGACCAGAGTGATTTTATAGGATTCAGAACCCTCTCAAGTTTCTGTGTAAGAGTCTTGTAGCAGATACAGGTAACATGTCCTTGGAAACTGCAAAGAGTAAAAGGCTGTCTTTATGGTGGAATAACCTTCTTAATGACATTAGAAGCAGATTGCATTGACTGATTGGGGACAAATAAACTAGTTTTCAGCACCCTTGGTCTTCATGTCCCATACTGTTCAGACCCACATTATCAAGAACATATCATCAGGTATCTTTATAATAGTTTTAAAAGAGTGTGAAATGAAACCTTGAAGGCAGCTATGATCATCTAAGTAAATAATGTCTTATGACTGTGAATAAATGTCATAAAATGTGGGTATGATACTGTGGATGCAGCAACTTACCTGGTGACTCGGTCCTTGTCTAAAGATGTGAACAAGCAACTCTGTATTTCCCAACTGGATAAGAAGTTGCTCTTTGGATCCCATCTTGTGGTGTGTTAAAAAAAAAAAAAAATGGAAGATGATGGAGTCCATACAGTACATCTCTTCCTGTTGGATTTCCAAGTAGAACAGAAGATGTCCTATTCTCATGTTGCAGTATTCCAAACCCTTGGGTTATCCTCTCTTGCTTACCCGAACGTCCGGCCAGTATACAAAAGCTTCTAGTCAACGCAGCATATGTGGGATGTCTGACGTTGGCTAAGGGAACGTGGGCCATAAAAGTGACGTCTGCACATACCTGACTTCAGAACTTCTGTGCCGCCAGTCGAATATCAGCTGTTACTGCCGTACTGGCTGGCTGATCGTTTTTTCTAAGATAAGTACTCCGTTGAGGACATTTTGTTCCTTTGAGTCTCTGTGTGTTTGTGTAGGTTTATGTCATCCAGGAAGGGAAAGTGTAGGTGCGGTTATCAGATCCTTCATAAAGATACCCACGAACTTTGCCTTTTTTGCTTAGGGCCTACACGTGACCATAAGACTTGCTCCGTCTGCCAGGCCTTTGTTCCAAAAACCTTGTGCAGCCATCTACACGCATTGAATATTTACCTGGAAAAATCAGTGCCTTAAGCACTTAGCTTTACCTATGGAGGGGCCGTCCGGTCAACCCGTCGAGCCACCAAAGAAAGAGGCCAAAGTTGCTACACCTGAACCCATTGCTGCACCTCCTCCACCCAGCGTCCCTCCTGTGGGTGACGTTAGCCTGGAGGAACGATCGTCCGTCAATGATATGGGTACAGTGGGCACCATTGGGGAAGTTGCGGAACCCAGAGTGGAAGGCACGTCCTTGGAGCTAATGCATACATTGGCTACTGACAGCGAGGGGGAACCTCGACTCATACTGGCTGCCCAGACAAATTCCTCCACTACTGCATAGGTTTTTGAACATAGGCCTACCTTGGCCCCGACGCCCACTAGGCCTTCCCTTAAAAGAACACAGAAAACAATGCGTGTTTCTCCTTCTGCAGAGAGCCAGCCAGATTGGCAGGCCTTTTCTCAGAGCCTTTTCAGTGTTTTTATGGCTCTGAGGCCTGCTTACACCTTTATCCTCCCCAGTGGCTCCTCCTGTGATAAGCCGTAGGCCTCAGACCTCAGATACTTCTCAAGCTGAAGTGGAGGACTCCTCTGATTCTTCTTCTTCTTCTTCTTCAGAGGAGAGACTGTCATATCTCCCCCAGTTACTGTTACCCCTTGATTATGCCTCCCCAGAGGAAGATTCTGCAGAAACTGATTCTCCAGGTGAGGATCTCACCTTTGGGGAGACCATTTCCAAAATGAGGGAGTATTTCAAGTGAGACTCCTCTGAGATGAAAGAAGTTCAGAAAAGATACTATGAACTCCTTCAGATGGACACTCCTGATGTTCTTTGTGTTTCACTGTTGCAGTCATCACACTTTGGTTATGTGTCTGCAGGTAGCCGTCAGTCGGTCCGAATACCAGAGTCTTGGAATTTTTGCGTTGGATGATGTCGCCTCTTCCATGACGTCAGGTTGTCAGGGATATAAAACATGCAGCAGATGCCATTACATAAGCGTTTCTTGCCATACGGGAGCCAGAAGCAGTTCGCAAGTGCCAGTCATCCGCTTCCTGAAATTTTCGTTCGAGTATCAAACCTGAAGTCTTCTAAAGCTAAGTACCCCGTTGGGGATCCTTTTTTCTTGCTCTATCCAATGTCAGAAAAAGTTAGCAATTGTCCTGCCTGTGGCAAGCAAATACCTCACAGAGATTTTCATTCTAACTGCGTCACCTGTTTAGGCCCAGACCACAACGTTCCTCGCTGTACGTATTGTGCCTTAACGCCCAAAGTATTTGTCATCAGGCTATCTTTGTTGCTAAATTCTTTGCTCTCGTTCTTGGTATAAGCCAACCGACTAACGATCTTCCAAAAAATGATAAGGATAAAGACAGAGACAGACTGCATAGGCCGGTACTCAGTGAGGCCCCTTTGCAGCCCCTGATTACCCGCTTCAGAGGACTTTTCTTTTGGTGAAACCTTGCATACCTTAAGGGAGCGTTTCCGCTGGGAATGCCAGGACTTCCTACAGTCCAAGAAAAGACTCAGAGAATTTTTAAACTTGCCTCAGCACATGCCTCTAGCTATACCCCTGTACTGGATATTGTAGATGTCTTCATGGAATCCAGTCTTACTCCTGATTCTTCACCACCAGCTCCTAGAAAGCCTGACTTGTACTACAGAGTACCTGACTCTCACAAATTTCTCTTTAAGAATCCCACTGCGGATCCAGAGACCATTTCCCAGGAACATAAAGGTATTAAGGCTACTACAGCCAAAAACCCTACCCCTTCGGATAGGGATTCTAGAACTTTAGACAGATGGGGTAAGAAGGGTATATACCTTTGCAACTCTTTCCATAAGGGCTTTAAATTGCCAGTTTCACATGTTGAAGTACCAGCAGCATGTTATGGAACTAGTTAAGAGAAAATGTTGTTGCTTTCAGATTGTGCAGCAAATAAAGATTTGCAAGAGTTAATGCATTCTGCAAACCAAGTTAGTAAACATACTTTGCAGTGTGGTTTTGATGACTTAGAAGCATCTTGCAGGGCTGCTGTCACTGGGTCTGTACTGAGAAGGCATGCTTGGCTGAAGGGACAAATCTTGACAGACCATGTCAAAGCAAAATTACTAGATGCTCCATTAAACCAGGAACGTTTGTTTGGCGCAAAAACAGAAGATGTTCTTAAAAAGATGGAGGAAACAGCTAAATCTATGCAAACTGTTAAAGATTTCTTACAGGTACAGCCACCTAGATTCGGTAAGCATTGGCCTTCTAAAAACTGGTCCTTTCCAGTCCCTCCCAGGCCTTCTCATTCCAAACCCAGGGGCAACAGACCACAAAGACTGCAGTCTCAGGGTATGCAGAGATCTAAGCAATGGAGTGCTCTCACCTCATAAACAGGGAGTGGTAAGCCACCCTCTTATGGAAAAACTTCACAATGACTTGTCTGTCATCCTTCCCAGCCATGCCCAAGTACTTGCACCCCTAGGAGGAAAACTCACCCTGGATGCAAAAAAAAAAATGGATGTCCGTTACCCAGGACCAATGGGTCCTAAACATTGTATCCAAGGGATACAGATTCTACTTCCACTCACTGCCAACCCCAAGCAGGTTGCCAGACATTCCTCCAAACCAGTGGGCAGAGGCTCAAAAGCAAGTACTTTCTCTTCTCAGTATCAAGGCTATTCAACCTGTTCCAATAGAGCAAAGGGGACAGGGTTTCTACTCCAGACTGTTCCTGTTGCCCAGAAAAGAGAGTTTGTGGCGACCTATCCTGCATCTGTCCATTCCCAATACCTCCCTGGTGGACCCAAAATTCAAAATGCTTACACTACAACGGCTGCTTCCTATGCTAGCCAAGGACTCCTGGCTAGTCACCCTAAACTTAAAAGAAGCTTATCTGCACATCCCCATAAGGGAATCTTGCAGGAAATATCTACATTTCAGGGCAGGCTCTATGCACTGTCAGTTCTCTGCATTTCCCTTTCGCTTATCTACTGCGCCCAGAGTATTCACAAAGTGCCTAGCTCCAGCCATTTCATACTGCAGGCAGAAAAATATTCAGATTTACCCATACTTAGACGATTGCCTGATTCAGGTGGACCATCAGGAATTGCAATTTCAGCACCTGGCATTTGTAAAGAGGCTTCTAACTTCTCTGGGGTACACCATCCATGAAAAGAAATCACATCTGGTGCCCAGCCAAAATATTGTATTCCTGGGAACAAGCTTGAATACAACTTCCCAGATGGCATTCCTCACCCCCGAAAAGCAGGGTCATTTGACAAAGTACTTCAAACTAATGGCCACCAAAACCCAGCTGTCTGCAAGAAAAATACTTCAAGCCCTAGGGTTCATGGCCTCATGCATTCTACTAATTCCATATGCAAGACTGTGTATGCGGAAACTTCAGTGGTACTTAAAAAGTCTCTGGTGTCAACATTCTTAAGACTTGGAAACACTGATTCCTATCATTCCTTGTCTAAGGGCAGAGTTCCTTTGGTGAGCAGAGGTCTGCAACCCCAACAAGGGACTTTCTTTCACTCAACCCCTCGCCGCCCAAACCCTGACAACAGACTCATCAGACTATGCATGAGGTGCTCACATGGCAGGCAAATGGAGCCCAGGACAAATTCACCTGCATATCAGTCAAAAAGAAATGTTAGCTGTACATAATGCTCTGACGGCCTTCAAATACCTTATCCTTCCAGGACAACTCTTGATAAAGACAGACAGCACCACAGTTATGTGGTACATAAACAAGCAGGGGGGAACTCATTCCTACCCACTCTACAGGTTAGCCAGGGCCCTGTGGAACACAACCCTGAGCAACCAAGTGCACCTGAAAAATCAATTCCTGCCATGCAAACAAAATTCACTGGTAGACAACTTAAGCAGGAATCTACTGGACCCACACGAATGGAAATTGGAACCCAACTCATTCATACTTCTAATCTAAAGGTGGGGACACCAGATGTGGACCCCCCCCCCAGAACCATCAATTGAGCAAATTTTGCACCAGAAATCCCCACAGCCAAGCATGGCGAGTGGATGCCTTATCCTTTACATGGGAAAACCTCACCGTTTATGCCTTTTCCCCTCTGCCCCTCCTCTCAAAAGTACTACTCAAGGTCAAGCAGGACAGACCAAGGACAATCCTTATTGCACCAGACTGGCCACGCCAGCACTGGTACCCACTCCTATGCAGTCTGACAGCAGTGCCGCCCTTGCACCTACATCAGAACCCCTCTCTGCTGTCTAAGCAGGATGGACAGATTTTGCATCCTCAGCTGCAAACACTGAATCTTGCATCCTGGATTATTCCATGAACACACCACCAGCAACCCTCAGCAAACAGGTGCTGGATGTCATCCTTGAGGCGATAAGGCTTAGTACTAGGAAATCCTATTCAGAAAAGTGGAAAAGATACTGCTCTTGGAGCCAGTCTCCAGGAAAGGACACAGCTGTGGGCTTCTTACTTCAAATCCCAGATTACCTAGCAGAGCTATCCATAAAGGTCTATCCTTCTCATCAGTTAAGATCCATGCCTCGTCCATCTCATCTCATTACAATACTGAGCCACCTCTCTTTTCTCACCCTCTGTTCAAACAGTTCCTGAGAGGAGCTCACAATTTAAGACCCTCGAGGAGAGCCCCAACCCCTGCCTGGGACATTAACTTTGTATTAGAGAAGCTCACGCTTCCCCCTTTTGAACCTGCTGCTACAGCAGAGTTAAAATTCCTCTCTTGGAAAACAGCCTTACTTCTAGCCATCTCTTCAGCAAGAAGAGTGTCTGAGCTACAAGCACTAATGGCTGTGGAACCCTTCAATGTTAAGTTGTCTATCTCGCCTTCATTCTTGCTGTTTGGGTTCGGAGCCGATCCTCGGCTCCGACTCGGCCATCTTCATAGGTTCATAGGTTGATACTAGGCTATCGGCCCTGGGGCCTATGCAAGCCTAGACATAACAATTCCCTGGATATTTCTTCCCACAATATTTACTTCTCCAGGCCCCTGTCTAGCAGGGTGACTGACATGATCCCCGGGGTGAATTTCCTATCTCCCATCCAATCATCAAGGTTCCTTTTGAAGAGGGCCAAAGAGGTGCTCTGCTTGATATGTATGGGCAGTCTATTCCAGAGTATGGGGAGTCTCTGGGTCAGGAACCTATCCTTCCAGCATGTTTTGTTCATTGTGATGACAAGGTTTAGATCCCTGGAGCGTGTGGCTCTGAGGGATTGGGATTTCTTTAAGTGGAGCTTGTCCAACAGCTCAGGGTTTGACATGGCCTTGTATGTTAAGCAGAGATCGCCTCTGAGTAGACGATATGCCACAGAGTATAGCTGGAGTTTTTTTTGACGGTCAGTATATGGCATCTGCTTTAGTCCTGTGATTCTTTTAGTGAGGTATTTCTGTGGCCTTTCAAGCTGTTGCAGATGTCTTGTGAGGTATATACTAAACGGGGCATTATACTCTATAATTGGTCTAATGAGGGATGAGTACAGTGGGACAATGACCTCCTTTTTTCTGGATGAAAAGCCCTTAGTGATGAGGTGTGCCACATAGAAGGATTTTCCTGACTGTTGTGGCAATGTGGTTATCGAAAGTGAGACCACTGTCCACCTGTGTCCCTAAGTCTTTCATCACACTTTCGATGTTTAGTGTCCTGCCACCTATGTGGGAATTCATGGGTACATGTTTTTTTCCAAAGGGGATAACTATACATTTCTTGGCATTAAGCTTGAGCCCATGGCTCTGGCACCAGGCATCTGTTTCTGTAATGCCCTTTTGTAGAATATCCACATCATTTGGGGATTCAATAATGGCTCCCAGTTTGCAGTCATCTGCAAACTTTGTTAGCCAGAGTCCCTTAGTGTTGGCCTGTACTTCAGAGAAGTAGATGCCAAACAAGAGTGGTCCCAGGACTGAACCCTGAGGTACTCCACTTGTCTGGGGCTGGATTTGGAGTCGGCTACTTTTACTGTCTGGGTTCTGTCAGTAAGCCAGTTAGCAACCCATCGAATGACGTACGGATTTATGCCCAGCTTAGTAAATTTATCTATGATTCCAGAGTGGGGGATGGTGTCAAAGGCCTTGGCGAGGTCCAGATAGGCTGTGTGGACTGCCTTACCCTCGTCCACAGCTCTGGAGACTGATTCGAAGAAGTCAGTCAGATTCAGGAGACAAGATCGGCCCTTCACAAACCCAAACTGGGTGGGGTCTAGTGTTTGAAGGTTGCCAATGTCTTTGTGTATAAGTTCCATGATAATGCGTTCCATGCCCTTGCAAATCAGGTTTGTCAGACTAATGGGATGGTAGTTCCCGGGATCCAAGGTGGATCCTCCCTTGTGGAGCGGGATAACTGTAGCTGTGCGCCACTCAGTGGGCACGAAGCCTGAGGTGAGGCTATGATTAAACATGACACTTAGGTGAGGTGCCAGTTCATTTTGTAGTTCATGTAGTACACAGCCTGGGATGTCATCTGGTCCCATGGATGCTGTATTCTTAGCTTTGGAGAGTGCGGTTTCTACCTGTGTGGCCGTGATTATCGGAATTTGGCAATCTTTTGCTATTGAGATGGGCCCTTTAGGGGGTAAGAGTGGGGTGAAGTTGGCACTAAATCGATCTGCCAGGATATTGGCAATATCCTTGGGATAAGTATATTTAATGCCATTCTGTTGTAATTCAGAGCAGATCTGAGCATTGCCATTTAGATTTTTGACATAACTATAGAATGCCTTGTGGTTGTCTTTGGAATCTTTGGCGATTTTATTTTCGTAACTAGCTTTTGAGGATTTTATGAGGGATCTCAGCTTCTTACTGAGGCTGGTGAGGGAGTTTTTTGCATCCTGGAATTTTCCTCTTTTTTGCAACAGTTTCTTCCTTCTGTTGTATAGTTTGTTTATAGCAGGGGACTACCAGATTGGCTTCCTTTTTTTGGAGAAGAGCATCTTGGTTCTATTTGGGATGGCACGATTCATGCACGAGTGGATGTGCTCGTACAGTGCCTTAGTGTAGGATTCTGCAGTTGAACTTCCAGATCCCGTCTACGTGGGTGTTGTGAAGTTTGTCACTTCTGACTTCAGTAAGTTGAAGTTGGCTTTGGAGAAGTTTTTTAAGGAGGTTTCCTTACTGGGGGGTGGGGGTGGGATGTGAATGTCATGGGTGATTTGCTTATGGTCAGACCTGACCAATGAGGGGGTGACCACTGGTGTGGAGCATTTATCTCCCATGTTGGTAATGACCAGGTCTAGGATATTGGAGCCCCTGGTGGGACAATGGATTAGTTGATCCAGCGCGTTGGAGTTTATGAATTCCAAGAACCGTTGGGAAATGGAGTTGGTACCCGAGTAGTTTTCCCAATTAATGGCAGGGTAGTTGAAATCACCCAGTATTAGGGTGTTTGGTTGTATCTTAATATTTTCCAGTATGTTTAGAAAGGTGTAGTGAAAATCTTGGGGCATGGATGGAGATCTGTAGCAAAAGCTTGAGAGCTGCATACTGGCTCAAGGCCACCACATAGCCCATGATGCCTGGCGCTAGATACCCAGATCTCGTTTGCTGCTTCTGCTGCGAGGTTGTCTTACTGTCTCAGGTCGTATATTTTCATTATTTTATCTGTTTTGATAAAAATTATTAGGGCTTGTTAGTGTAGATTGTTAATAGTAGTTACAACCTTTCACAGTATTATCCGTGTTGTATCTATAATTCTTTCTTGATCCTCCCCCTATCCCTTCAGAAAACTCTTTTTAGTTAGAGTGTTTTCCCCTCCCCTTCACTTTCTTCTCATAGGTAGCCGTTTAAATTAGTGGCTAACCCTTTCCTTTTCTCTATTAAAAAAAAAAAAAAAAACTTTTTAATTAGCATTTACCTAGTTTAGTTTTATTTAACTTGTAAGTAGAATATTGTTAGTATTCTTGGCTGTGTTTTGGGTGTGGTAACTTTGGTGTGTGTGATAGTTATTATAGCCTATTTTTTGTTTATTATCCTTGGTATTCTATTTTTTTTTCAGGGATGTCCAAGGATACCAAGGTGTCTGGATTCAAGAAGTGTGACTCATGCTGTCAGAAGATGTCTCTGGCAGATGGTCACACTTCTTGTGTCTATTGTCTGGGCACCGGCGCCGTGCATCTGCAGGACTCTTGTTCAGTTTGCCATTCTTTCAGCCCAAGAGTCCTGCAGGAGCGTAAAAATAAGTTAATCCTACGGGGTTTACTTAAGCAGGATTCACCGGCTAAGGCTCAGCCCATGAAGGCCTCTAAGCCACCTAAATCTTTGGCTCACACTTCGGAGCCGTCGATGGGTGAAGCTGTTCCTTCAGCCTCGGTTCTGGCCGGAACCGATTTACCTGTCTCCCAGTCAGTTCCGACTCACTCTTTGGAGTCGTCGGGGAGTCGAAAGAGATCTAGGTCTCCCTCCCTGGAGTCGATATGCTCGGCTCCGAGATCTCCTCTGCTCCAATTGGAGCACAGTCATTGGTCCCACTCTTCTCGGTCCTCAAGACTATCAGATCATGACGTGGAGAGAGTGGTCAGTAGGCTGTTAAAATTGCAGGCCCTAGCAAAAATGTTGTCCAGCCCCCCCTCATCAGGTGTCTGCTCCGTCCATGTCTGCAGTTATTCCTCCTCCGACTCCTCCCTTGAGCTCGGAGTCGGAGTTCGTTGGGGTTCGAGTCGTGGAATCGTTGGTACCGATACCTTCTCCTTTGGTTCCGTCGTCTGCTCCGATCACTTTCTTGGTACCATCCTTGGAAGGGTCTGGGCGCCGAGACTCCCTCGTCTGCTCCAAGGGGGCGAGTAGCATCGGACCCTTGTCCGACCCCGTTCTCCCCCTCGGAGCTTCGGCTCAGGTGAGCTCGGCTCCTACATCGGCTTCGGAGCCGTCCCCCTCGGTGCGGAGAGGGATTCCGGTCTCTTTGGAACCGGAGCCTTCTCGGCATCTGAGCAGGGACGCCTTCGAGGTCTTGAGGAGTGTGCTGGCCCCTGAGTCAGCCCCACGATCATCCCCAACGGCTCCTCCCACTATGGTGCCTGCGTCTGCCTCTGCCCCTCCTCCAGACCCCAAGCGTGGGGAACCAACGCTCCAGGGCACCCCCTTGGGTGCATCTTCCTCTTCCGAGACCTCCCCTGATCATTCAGAGGAGCCACCTCGTAAGAGGAAATGCAAAAGGAAGCATGTTGACTCCCGTGAGTCTGTCGCATCAGATACCGACTTAGAGGATTCGGAAGGGTCCCCGAGATCTCCCTCTGAAGATTTCTCCTTCTCAGACATTCTTGAGATGCTTAGGCAGAGGGGGAACTGGGCTACCCTAAGCCCTTCCGAGGATGAGTCGGTATTTCTGGATGCGTTTGGATCCCGACCTTCCACCTCCTGGGTGTCTCCGCCTTTCGACCCACTGATGTCTGTGGTGGCTCAGAAGGCGTGGTCAGCTCCAGACACAGTGGAACCGACCCCCAGAAGACCCTCTAAGTTCATAACTGCACCACAGGATAAACAGTTTTTGAACAAAGGTGTTCCCGTTGATGCCATGGTGGTAGTCGCGGCCACAAAGAAGGAGTTGGCTGAAACTTCATCTGTCCATCCCCCTGACAAGGAATCCAGGACGATGGACAGATATGGGAAGCAAATGTTCTCTTCAGCGACCTTTTCCATGAGGTCTCTGAATTATTTGTGCCACTTTACCCATCTTCAAAGGGATCTCCTTAAAGAGCTTGGAGATATACCCTCTAAGATCCATCAGCTGAGGGGGTCCAGGCTAAGGCAGCCTTCCAGCTGGCGACTCTTAATTCAGTGGTGAACTCCTCCATGAGGCTCATTTTTTATGCAGCCGATGGTGCGAGTAGAGCCGCGGGCACAGGTGTTGCTCTAAGGAGACACGCTTGGATGCGGCTATGTAACTTTGTGGAACCTTTCAGAGCATCTTTCACCAACACCCCTTTTGATGGTTCCTCTCTTTTTGGATCACAGGTGAAGGACACCCTTACCAGGTGTGACCAGGAAGTCAAGACTCTCTGCCGTGGGAGTCCGTTTTTCCACTCCTTCCAGACCATTTCCCAAGGGTCAGAAGAGTGGAAAGATGTGGTTCCGGAAATCCCAGGGAGCCTTGCCTGACGCACGTGGTGAGTTCCCATCCAGGGCAGAGGAGGGAACAATAATAGACGCCGCCCTCGTGGCAGAGGGGGTCCACAAAACCAGGGCAGCAGAGAATCCTTCTCTGAGAAGCCCTTCCAGCATCCCTGAAGGGTTGCCCGACTGCCCACCTCTGGAGGCAGTCAGGGGAAGTTTATCGCTGTACCCAAGAGCCTGACAAGACATAACACAAGACAAATGGGTACAGTCG
Organism: Protopterus annectens; assembly: GCF_019279795.1. Taxonomy (NCBI): domain Eukaryota; kingdom Metazoa; phylum Chordata; order Ceratodontiformes; family Protopteridae; genus Protopterus; species Protopterus annectens. The sequence goes on from NC_056731.1 coordinate 301,274,440, forward strand.
GTTATATCCGGAGGCTACAGAATTCCCTTTGTTCGCACTCCCTTAGTGTTAAACACGTCCCTTCCAGATGTTCCACCCAGTCTAAGGGATCAAGCAGTTCAAGAAATTTCAGAACTGCTAAGAAAAAGGGCCATCCAGCAAGTCCCAGCAGACCAGCAAGGATCTGGAATTTACTCAAGGTTCTTTTTGGTACCAAAAAAGACAGGGGACTGGAGACCCATTCTAGGTCTCAGCAGACTGAACAGATCTGTACAAAGAACGAAGTTTCGAATGGTCATGCTACAGTTCATTATACCCTTTCTGGGTCAGGACAATTGCATGTGCTGTATAGATCTTCAGGATGCGTACTACCATGTCAAAATGGACAGACGCTCCAGAAGATTCTTTCGCTTCCGGCTGGGAGCCAGCTATTATCAGTTCAGAGCTCTGCCCTTTGGTCTCACCACAGCCCCCAGGGTGTTCACCAAATGTATGGCAGTAGTTACCGCTCACCTGAGACGGCAAGGATTCCAGGTGTTTCCATAGCTAGACGACTGGCTCCTTTCTGCTACCACCAGGCATCACCTTCTGTGAGCCAGAAACTACACTATCGAGACTTGCTCCAGACTAGTTATCTCAATAAATTTCAAAAAGACTGCATTGTCGCCCTGTCAGTCTATCACCTTTATAGGTGCAAATTTAAATACAAAAGACATGTCAGCGAGCCTTCCACCAGACAGGGTATTAGTGATTCATCAACATGTACAGGTCTTATTAGCATGCAAAAGAATTCAAGACAGGTTCGTCCTCTAAACACTGGGTCTCATGGCAGCAGCGATCATACTTGTTCCTTTAGCTCGTTTTCACATGAGGATTCTCCAGTGGCTGCCCTTCACCCAATGATCCTTCCAGCAGCTTCCCATGTCTCACATGATTCTGATCACAGAAGCATGCAAAAAGCACCTTGCTTGGTGGATGGTTTCCACATCAATGCCCCTGGCAGACCATTTGTATTTCCCCCTCCAGTTGCTATGGTTACCACGGGCGCTTCCCTGATCGGGTGGGGGGGGGGGCATTATCAGGGCAGGACAGTCCAAGGCATCTGGCAACCTCACGAATACCACCTGCATATAAACGTCTTGGAGATGAGGGCCATGCTTTTAGCGTTGCAAGCTCTTCAGGACTCTCTTCCTACCGCGACCATTGCAATTCAAACAGACAATATGTCAGTAGTGTGGTACATCAACAAGCAGGGCGGAACCAAGTCCTATCCCCTAGCACTCAGACTCTGGCAGTGGGCGATCTCTTCCCAACGGTTTCTGATCGCAACGCACATCCCTGGGAAGTCCAGTGTCATAGCGGACAGGCTAAGCAGAGCAATTGTCATGCCTCACGAGTGGTTTCTGAATCAAGTAGTTGCGGACCAAATATTCTGCAAATGGGGCCAGCCTTGCTGCGACCTTTTTGCCACCCCCTTCAACAGCAAGTGCAGCAATTTCTTCTCTCTCCTTCCACTTCCCGGACATTCCCCCAGAGATACTCTAGTCCACGATTGGCCTCAAGGACTTCTTTAATGCATTCCCTCCGTTTCCCCTTATTCCAAAACTAATACAGAAAGCTACCGTATTGGGCTGCAAAATGATCCTCATTGCTCCTTACTGGCCTTGACAAATATGGTTCCCGTTCCTGCATCATCATCTTCTCAAGCAGCCTTGGACTCTGGACCTAGTTCCAGACCTTCTGATCCATCAGTCGGGTGGGCTGCACCAATCCCTGCAATCTCTCCAGCTCACTGCTTGGTTGCACCACTTCCAACCTTAGCCAGGCTTCCAGATATCTCCCCCTCTGTGTGCAAAATTATTTTATCATCGCACAAGTCTACGACTAGAAAAACTTACGCTAGTAAGTGGAAACATTTTTCTTCTTGGGCAGAGACTAAGAGTATGGACCCCTTTTCAGCCCCTATACACCACATTTTGGAATTTCTTGCGGAGCTCTCTCATTCTGGGTCCGCGTCTGCTACAATTAGAGTTCAGTTAGCTGCAAATTCAAATTTTCACATTGGCCTGTCGGGAAATAATATCATGTTGCATACGCTATGTAAAGCCTTTCTCAAGGGACCACTCTACTCAGGCCTCCAGTGAGAGATCCTTCACCTCCGTGGGATCTAAATTTGATTTTAGCTTCTCTAATTTTGCCTCCCTTCGAACCTGCAGCATCTTGTTCCTTGAAGTTTTTATCTTGGAAAACCCTCTTTCTGGTAGCCATTACTTCAGCCAGAAGAGTTTTGGAACTTCAGGCTCTTTGTACCCGTCCTCCGTACCTAGTGTTCCACAATGACAGGGTTGCTCTCAGGACTAATCCTTCCTTCCTTCCTAAGGTCTCTTCAGAGAATAACTTGAATCTGTCCATAGACCTTCCTGTGTTTTTCCCAACCACTCCAACAGGGCGGAATATAAATTGCATCAGTTACATGTTCACAGGCAACTACGCTTTTATTTGCATAGAACTAAGGATATCAGGAAATTGGACCAAATTTTCCTTTCTTATGCTGAGGGTAAACAAGGTCTTCCAGTCTCAAAAGTAACCTTGTCCAGGTGGTTGACTTCTATCATCACATTTATCTATCAACTGAGGAATAAAGAATTACCTGTTAAACCAAAAGGTCACTCCACCAGAGCTTTTAGCCACTTCTGTGGCCTTTCAGGCTAGGTTGCCCATGGAATCTATTTGTGCTGCGGCTACGTGGGCCACTCACATACTTTCATTTTGTATTATAAATTGGATGTGGTTTCCAGGAACAGAGCAGATTTTGGTTCAACTGTTCTGAAGAGTTTGTTCCGATGAGCCGCCCAGGATTTTAGGTGCTAGGGACGCTGTCCCAACCAGCAAGAATGAAGGCGAGATAGATAACTTAACATAAAGAAGTTATGTACCTACCATAACGTTCCATGTTAGTTGTCTTCTCGCCTTCTTTCTTGCGTCCCACCCTCCATCCCCCTATCCTTGTAGACTGAGAAGAGTTCCTTATGGTTTTTCACTGGCTGAGTCTTCTCTGGCTATTCCTTTCTGTCTAGTAGCCTCTCTGGAGGTTTTATATATTCCAGGATAGGATCCTTTCCTTATTATGTCTGCAGTTAGACTTACCAAATGAGATCTGGGTATCTAGCGCCAGGCATCATGGGATATGGGGTGGCCTCAAGCCAGTATGCAGCTCTCGAGCTTTTGAAGATGGCCGAGTCGGAGTCGAGGATCGGCTCCGAACCCAACCAGCAAGAAAGAAGGCGAGAAGAAGACAACTAACATGCAACGTTATGGTAGGTACATAACTTATTTTTATTTTCCATGGTGACAGGGCCTCCCTCAGGACTAACCCATCATTTTTGCCCAAGGTGGTATCCAGTGTGGCTTTAAACCAATCCATCCATTTACCAATCTTTTTCCCTAATCCACAGAATAAAGGGGAGAGGATCCTGCACTCCTTGGACATGCACAGACAGCTCAGGTTCTACCTTGTTAGGACTAAGCCTTTCAGAAAATCTGACCAGCTGCTAGTCAGCTTTGCTACAGGGGCAGAGGACAAGGCCATTTCAAAGCAAACGATTTCCAAATGGATAGCACACTGCATCAATTTCTGCTACAAACACAATGGAAAACCTACCCCACAGGGGATCAGAACTATTCCACTAGGGCTGTACACACCTTTACTAAGCATTACCACTTACCTGTCTTTTCTAAATCCAGTGCTGGATTTGCCACAGCAGTCTTACTAGGCCTGCTAGCCAGCCCTGATACTTCTTGACTGCCTCCACCCTTACTCAGCTTTGGAAATCAACCCAAGTGTGATGACTGCAACAGTGAAACACGAAGAACATAGTACAGTTGTGCACACTTAACATAAATGTAGCTGTTCGAGTGTATTCACTGTTGCAATCCTGGTTACCCTCCCTCCAGCCCCCTGACTTTTCTAGACTTTCTACCTATCCTCTTTTTGGCCATATCTTATGGCTATGGTATTTACTTTTTACTGGAGGTGTTCCACACCGTGTAATTGCTTCCTGTTTTGGGGGGCTCCTGACATCTGGGGCAAGAAAAACTGATGTAATGGTGTCGACTGCATGTTTTATACCCCTGACGAACTGACATTATGGAAGAGGTGACAGCATCCAACACAGAAATCCCAAGACTGGTATTTGGGCCGACTGAGGGCTTAACTGCAGGCAGATAACCCAAATGTGATGACTGCAACAGTGAAAACACTCGAACAGCTGCACTTTATGGTAAGTGTACACAACTGTAATTTCCTTCAGTTATACCCCCAGTCTTGCCAGCTTTTCTCGATGCATGTACTGCAGCATCTGTCAATCCTGACTCTCAGCCCCCTGCACCTCGAAGGCCTGACAGATTTTACAAGGTCCCTGAGGGGGCCTTATTGCTTAGTGCTGCTGTTCCTGCAGTGGACCCTGGCACTTTATCAGTTTCTGCTAATAAGTCCTCTGAGCTGCTTCCATCCACCTCAGTTCTCCCCACAGATAAAGACAGCAAGGCCATGGAACACCTTGGTAAAATGGTTTATACCTTAGCTACCTTGGCATTCAGGGCAGTAAATTATCAAACCCATAATGTCTGAATATGCCCCCGCTCTTTTAGGATAAGCCACTAATCTTATGAATGAGATCCCAGACTCTCCTGCCAAGGCACAATTATCCAGCCTCATGTCCGTGTCTTCTCAGGTCACTAGGCAATCCATTAGCTGCAGCTACGTAGCAGCTGAAGCTTCTGCCAGATCTGCTGCATCTACTTCAGTCCTGAGAAGATATTCCTGGCTAAGGTTACACGCCTTACCTGATGCTATTAGGGCAAAACTTCTGGACGTGCCTCTGGATAACTCTGCTCTGTTTGGGATAAATGTGGCTGAGTTGTTCAAAACTCGGCAACAGAAGGGGAAAGAGTTGCAGGACCTGATGCATCTGTTCATTTCTCCTATCCCCTTATTCCCTAGGACTTACCCCTCAAAAACTCAATTCTTAAGGAAACACTCCGCTCCCCCCTCCTTCCAGGTGCAGAAAGAGTACCAGGAAGTAACAAACCCCCTCCAGACCTGCTCAGACTTTGGCCCAGAAGCCTCAGTTGCAGAACAGGGCAGGTAGTCTGTGACTACCTGCCATTACTGCAAAAACCTTTCCACTCCATCCCCCTATCCCTAAGGCTCTCTTAATGTTTTCCAGGTTGGAAAATCATTACCACACACAGGTGGTTCTGGTCCATCATAGAAAAGGGTTATTTCCTGACCTGGATCACAACACCCACCTTGAGGGGTATTTCACAGCCCCCATAGAACAGAATTCCCTTTTTCAGCCAGTGATAGCCTTTTGGCCCAAGGAACAATTCATTCTGCCCCTATGACAGAAAAGAGAAAATATTTCTATTCCATAATCTTCCTAGTCCAAAGAAAAGATATTTCTATTCCATAATCTTCCTAGTCCAAAGAAAAGATGGTCCCTGGAGACCAATCCTAGACCTTTCCCACCTCAATCACTTCCTGCAAGTACTCTCCTTTCGTATGCTCAATCTACAGATCATCTTCCCCTTGATTTCTCATCAGGGATTCTTTGCCACCTTGGACATCAAGCGCACTTATCTGCACATCTCCGTAAGGCCCAAGTAAAGGCGATACCTATGCTTCTGAGGGGGCTTCTCCCATTTTCAGTTCTCTGCCTTGTCCTTTGTACTTTCTACAGCACCAAGGGTCTTCACCAAGTGCTTGGCACCAATGGTGGCCTTCTGTAGGATTCAAGGGATTCAAATATACTCTTACTTAGACAGCCTTGTTATCCAGACAGATTGCCCACAATCTCTGCAACGCCATCAACAAACAGTAATATCACTCCTGCAAGCACTGGGTTTCAAGATAAACTACCCCAAGTCCAACATGAACCCCTCTCAGGACCAAATCTTCTTGGGGTGCAGGATAAAGACATATGTCATAAGGGCCTTTCTGCCAACTCAAAAGGTGGAAAACTGAAGGCAGTACCTGTTCACTATCCTTCAAGCTACAGCCTCACCTCAACTGCCAAGCAGTACCTTAGACTCTTGGGTCACATGGCATCGACCATTCCCATGTTGCCATTGGCAAGGCTCAACATGAAACAGTTACAATTGTACCTAACGTCTATATGGACACAGCACTCCCATCCTCTAGAGTACAAAATCCCCTTCCTACCTTGCCTCAGGAAATATTCAGTGGTGGCTGAATCAAGTGAACTGCAACCCAGAACTCCCCTTGTAGATTCCCTTGCCAGTACAGGAGATGTACATGGATGCCTCGGATCTGGGATGGGGAGCAGCCATGGATTCCATAAGAGTCCAGGGCACTTGGCTGGACTCCATCAGACAGGAACATATTAGTATCAGAGAAATTGAGAGCAGTTCTTCTGGCCCTGAAGGCCTTTCAACATGCACTGAAGCAGTGCCCCCTAAAACTGTTCCCAGACCACACTACAGTTCTGTGGTATGTGAAGAAGCAGGATGGAATAAACTAGTTCTCCTAGTGTGGGAGTTTGCCACAAAACTGGGAGTCACTCTACAGGCAATGTATATCCCTTCAGAGCAAAACACCCAGGCAGACACATTGAGCAGATCCATGTGGCAATCACATGAATAGATGTTTCACAGGGATGTGTTCATGGACATAGTCCATAAATGGGGTACACCTCAGATAGATCTGTTTCCCTTCCCTATGAACAGACAACTTTCATCCTTTTGCACCAGGCTACCTAATCCTATGTCAAGAGCAACGGACGCCTTCTCAATCTCTTGGAAGGGGATGTTTCTGTATCCATTCCCCCTTTTCCGCTTCTTCAGAAAGTCCTATTGAAAATCCAGCAGGACAAACCAAAAATCTTGTTGGTGACTCTTTTTTGGCCAAGACAGCATTGGTTTCCCCTCCTTCTGCATTTATCCAGTGGCAATCACCACAAGTTACCTCACAGAGTGGACCTACTCACACAGGACAAGGGATCCCTAATCCATCCCCACCTTCAATCTCTGAACCTTACCTGTGGGTGATAGAATTATGATCCCTTGCAGACACCTTTACAATGAGGGCGTGTTGACAGTCCTGCAGGAGGCCAGGAAACCTAACACTAGCCGATCTTACATGTCCAAATGGAAAAGATTCTCCGTATGTTGTCTGCAAAGACAGTTACACCCTTTTCAGGGTGATGTCCCCTTGGTACTGTCATACTTGTTTGAACTGTAGCAGACAGTGTTGGCATACTCCTTTGTTAAAGCCCACCTTGCTGCTATTTTTGCTTGTCTGCCTCTGGACCCCCTCTTTGGCATCTCTATTACCTGCAAAGTTATTCCTAAAGGGAGTGCTGCTTCTCAGGTCCCCCAGGAAACCTGTCCCACCACCATGGGGCCTGAATTATATTCTGGAGAAGCTCACAGTGGCCCCTTTTGAACCAGCATCTAAGGCTTCTCTAAAACACTGCAATTGGAAAATGATTCTCCTAGTAGCTTTGACATCAGCTAGAAGAGTGTTGGATTTACAGGCCCTCATGGCTATTCCCCCTTTCCTCACCTTCCACAAGGACAGGATAACCCTTAGGACCAACCCTTCCTTCATGCCCAAGGTGCTCAATGAGCTGTCCTTAAATCAAGCTATTCACCTTCCCACCTTCTTTGCCCATTCACAGAAGGACAGTGAGAGAGTCTTACACTCCCTTGATGTGCATAGGCAGCTTAGGGTTTACCTTGACTAGACCCAAGTCGGTCAGAAAAACAGACCAATTGTTTGTCTCCTTTCATCCCAGGGATCTGGAGAAAGCAGTGACAAAGCAGACAATTTCTGCCTGGATTTCCAGGGCCATCTCCTTCTGCTGTGCATACCATGGGAAATCCTTAGGGTTTAAGATTATGGCTTCATCTGGATCTTTCTTTAAAGGACTGGACACTGCCACCATTTTAGATGCAGCTACATGGACCTCTGTACACACTTTTACCAAACATTATAAATTGGATCACGTTTCCAAATCCAGGGCTGTATTTGCCAGGGCAGTCCTTCATGGATTCATAGAAAATAGTTCAAAGCCTCCCCCCTCTTCTTCCCTCTGACCTTTGGCACACGCAAAAGGATTTGGAATACTGCAACATGAGAATAGGAGGACATAGAATAGTTGTGTAAAATCTTACCATAACCATAGATGTCCTTATCTTCCATGTTGCAGTATTCCTTCCCTCCCTCCTTCCCCCTTCTTCCACTAGACTGCCCCTTCTTGGATGGCATTGGACTTGTACAGTTATCCTGAGACTGGGGTCCGACTGGGGCTCTCAGTTTTGAGGTCTGGTACATGCAGACATCACTTTTATAGCACTCGTTCCCTTAACTAACTTCAGACATCCCACGTACCCTGCAGTGATCAGAAGCTTTTGTATACTGTCCGGACATTGGGGTAGCAAGAGAGGATAACCCAATGGTTTGGAATTCTGCAACATGGAAGAGAAGGACATCTATGGTTATAGTAAGGTTTTACACAACTATTCTTTATTGCTCTAAGCAAGAGCCTTACTGCTGGTGGCAGGGTAAAGGCTAGCAGCCTAAAGGTAAAGAGGCCACACAGAAAAGAAGATGGCAAAAGGAAGGCAGAAAGAGGTATGGGGACTCCCAAGGTCCAGCCCTGCAGCTGTGATGGTGTCAGCCTCCTCTCAAAACTCCCCATCGCATCCTATTTGTCTTTTATTTTTTTTATTTGCACTTTCTTTGATAGTCCAAGTGTTCTTATTGCATGTCTTTTCAGACTTTGTGTAGAGCATTCCATGTCCTCTATGTCAGTATTTTTTTCATGTGAATAAAGTTGAAAGCCTCTGACAAAGAGCTAAAGATCTTCTCACCTTCTGGTAAAAATATTTTTATCCTGGAAGGAAAGAGAATTTGTGCTTTGATGTTAACTTTTTAAGAGTTTTTGTCAAGGGAACACATTCTTTCCTTCTAGATTTGACAGAAGAGTATAGTCATTGTCAAAACTAATGAGTTTGTCCTTTATCTTGATGGGAGAATTATTCCATGCAGACTTCAGAACCATATTCTTATCTTGGGAGGACAAAAATCTAACAGTGATGGATCTGGGGTTAGGTGGAACTCTTGTTGAAGCAGGTTTTGCTAGAGACCGGTGAACCCTCTCTATACTGAAGGAAAGGGCTTCAGGAAGATTTAGTGCTGTTGGAAGCCAGTTAAGAAAGTGTATCCTATCAGTTTCCTCTTCCTTTTCTGGTACTCCATCGATTCTAATGTTTCTCTGTGACCGACTTTCTAGGTTTTCCAGCTTTTCTGTTAGTTTTGCATTCTGTTTCAAAAGAAACTCATTTTGACTTTTACATTCCATCAGTCTGCTATCCATATCTGTTACAGACTCCTCGATAGAAGCAATTTGTTCAGAATGCGTTTTAGCCATTTCACTAAGAATGTCCAGCTGCTTACTACAGTCTTGTGTAATGGTATCTATTTTATTCTCTAGTTTGTCCATTTGTATAGATAGTTCTTGAATAGTAGTTATTAATGTTTGCAGCTCCGTCTTTACCACACTGTCCTGATTAGAGTTCTTCAAGTTACTCTTACTTGGATTTCTTGAGGAAAAACTTCTTAACAGGAAAAAATAATCAAAACTTACGTTTTAGTATTAATTTTTTAAAAATAATAAAGGACCTATATTCACAAATCTTCTGCTTAGGGCCAGTTTAGAATGTCCAATCCACCTAAGGCTAAACACATTCTTAAAAATAATAAAAATTCAAATTGTTTACTTTACAGGATCTCTTGCCCTACTGAGTTTTCCGGCCCTACTTATGACCTTAGACCTCAGTGATGCCTGACTTCCCATTCCTGTTATCAAAAGACACAGGCATTATCTGAGATCTGTAGGGTTGTTTTTTGGGGTGGTTGACTTTTACCAGTATATCTCCTTGCCATTTGGATTGGCTACTGCATTCAGTCTCTTTACAAAATGTTTGGCACCAGTGATAGCACACTGCAGACCAAGGACACGCATATTTAGCTTTTATCTAGACAACTGTTTGATTTAATCTTAAGTTCATAGGTAGGTACTAGGCTAGCTGCCCTTGCAGGCCATTTTAAGCATAGACCGTTTCCCTTTTTGTGCTCGAGCAACCTATCCCATTTGGTTATAGATTGGCTTTACTCAAGTAATATGTGTATAAAATAATACATGACTTTTGATGGGAACTGTACCCCTTGGCAATAGGACCAGTCCGCATACCTAATTATTTGCTACCTGATATGCTTTCCTAGTAGTCTTTAGCCCTTTCCATAGACTGTCCTTCTACAAAGCCCAATTTCCTTTTTTTTAATCCCCTACATAACAGAACAGTTATGTAATCATACCAAAGAAGCATGACATGTCCCTGTACAACTACTAAAAGAGGTGGGCTTGGAAGTGCCATGGACTCATTTTCTCACAAATACAGCATTATGGATAGTACCACATGGCTTGTTTTGACTGCTGTGACTACAGGACAGAGGCCCCAGAAAAAAAAATCTTCCAGGATGACACTTCTTTATGAACCCACCCACTCAAAACAACAGCCCTTAAGGACGGCCCAGACCAGAAGATGCATCCTAATTTGTGATACTTAAAAGGTAAAAAGACTTGGCCAGTGGACAAGCATATTATTAAGGGAGGTACTATGGGAGGAGGAAATGAAATTGCCATTATTTTAAAAGACGAGTCCTCCCCTAGAAACCACAAAGGAGTTTACGTTGTTTCTTTGAGCAGCAATCAGGATTGAAAGACACTTGGAACAAAAGAAAATCCTTTGCAAAACAGTAAATTTTACTACAACAGTACTCACACAGCACACAAAACAGCAATGAAGATGAGGCTTGCAGCTATAAGATGCCCCTTCCTGAAATGACTAACTCTAGGGTAGGAAACATGGCTACCTGGTCCAAATCTGTGCTGTGAGAGGAGCGGCTTTAGGTCATCTGGTGCCCTAGGCAAAAGGGCTCCACAGCACCCCCTACCACACCATCTGGTGCCCCCATCCTGGTCTACCTACACCAAATAAATACTGGAAAAGCTCCCCTGCTACAGTGGTGCCCTAGGTGGCCGCCTAGTTGGCCTATGCCTAAGGCCGGCTATGGGGAGAGCACATCTACATAGTGGGGAGAAGTAGTCACTCCAGGAATACCTCCTCTGGTACCAGCAGCTTTCATCAACACCCTTTCTAAGAAAACTTCAGAGGTTTGACTAACCTTCTATTTCTGGACTCCAAAAATCTGCAGTTTATGAGACTGCTCTGGAAGAGATGCACATGCCACTAGGATGCACCCCAGACTGCCTCAGCAGCATGTGCTTCTCCCAAATGAGTCCTGTTTATGCAGCCAGAACAGTGATCTTCCTGTTGGTCCTGTGAAACAGCAGTTCTTCAGAAGCCTACCTAGCTGAAAAAAAAGTAGAATCTCTTACTGCCTTCTCAAGACTTGCTAAGGAGATCAGTTGTATGAAGTGGAAGTTCCTTTGCATTCTGGACTGCATGGTATTCAACATACTAAAGCTGTCATTTAGCCAGAATGTTGTTGAAGAAGCTTCTGCGATTTCTAAAGAGTATGGTGGGTTAGATGCCTCATTTCCTAGAGATTTCCATCTCAGTCCTACCCCGTACAAAGAGAGGACTGAAGTGGTAACAGCTGGGGGAGTTCTGGACCTCCAAACAAACATGCTTGAGCAGTGGAAGTGTTTCCCAAGGCTGAACAGGTGTATTTCTGAATGCTTGCCATCCTATACTTTTGCTCCACTAAACAGATGCGTTTCTGAACGCTTGCCATCCTATACTTTTGCTCCAGGGGTAGTTCATTAGTTAAAGGGGGAAGAAGACAGAAATTACTTAAATTGTCCCACTGTAACTCAGGCAGCAGTTGTCCTCCCCACTTGCTTCAGATGGCAAGAGACATCCCTCTACTGCTGCCTTAACATGCATACCTTCTGATGTAGTGCAAGGGTGTTCACTAGTGTGCCACAGACTGTTGACACTCAAACTAGAGGCCAGGGAAATATGACTGTTACCCTTTTGCCACCTTTTATGTAAAGACATGCCACAAACTGACTGAGGATGCAAGGCGCAGCGGCAAGAAATTATATCTAGCTAAATGGAAAAGATCTTTCATCTGGTGCCAAACGAGGAACCAACACCTAAAAGAGGTGGACATGCCAGTAGTTTTTAAGTATCTGTCTAAGCCGTTTATTTTTTTTCTTGTTTATTTTCTTGGAAGACATGTCTCTTAGCTGTTTCTGCCTGCCTGCTTGTAATTCCTCAACTGGCATCCAGACCCCTCTGCCAAGCAGTTCCTGGAGGGCATCCTCTACATGAGACCTCCCAGAAGAAAAGTGGCCCCAGCTTAGGACAAATGTCTTGTGTTGGAAGAGCTGAAGTTACTACCATTTTTACCAGGTCTCTAAGTATCACTAAAGTTTCTAATTTTTCTGGTTGCTGTCACCTCACTTAGGAAAGTCTTAGAACTCCAGGCTGACATGTGCATAAAGCCTGTTTTATCGCAAATGTTATTGCAGAAGTAGCCAGCCCTGGGCCAATCAGTTCGGCTCCCATGTTTTTCTCTAACCTGAATAATCCTGGATAGAACTAAAGTAAAAAGTCCAACCAGTTGTGTATCTCCTTTGCAGAAAACAAACTGTGATTAGCAGCAAAAAATGCAAATTGCACAAGTTTTTGCTGCGAGACTCAAGGCAGTTTTTTTACAGGGGAAAAGTATGGCCCAGTAATACAAGGGATACTGCACGCAGCCCCTGCAGGATTCGTTAGAGGGCTTTGTCCAAGGCATTCTGAAAGCAACCTCATGGCTTTTTAAAGACTTGAGATATCCAAGGCAAGGACTGGATTTACTTCTGCTATCCTGAAGGGCAGTCTTCATTCCTGAGGCAAGCAGTAAGCCCTACCTGGAAAGGACGAATGTTGGGAATGTTCTGTTTGATTATTGTTACAGTGATCCACATGAAGAAGAGCACAATTACATAGACAGCTTACCAGAATCGTACATTGTCAACAGTGGTTGCTTTTGCATTGCTGTCTCCTTGCTTTTTTCCCCTCTACTTCATTGGGACCATGAGGGGCCTGGGTGGGTACCCCTATATCCTTTTTATTTCAGGGTTATATTGTTCAGGTCTCTCTAGGAGTGCTTGAATTCTTCATGTCACAGATTGTTTAGGTCTCGACCATGATGTTACCATGTGCAACATTTGAAAAGAGTTCAGAAAAAGAGCTTTTAAAGTTTGAAGAGACTGTTTGAGCCCTTTTAAATAGGAAGAAAATAGCAGTGTCCATCAGTAAGTCCTTTATATCTTGTCAGATCAGTTATACTGATGCCTTTTCACATAAACTGTCACTTGGTCCTACAAGTCAGTGCAAATCACAGGGCCTTCCAAGTCCAGGGATGTCTCTAACATGCTGTGCGTAAATAGCCGTTGTGCCTAGTGTCCATGTAATCTTCTACCCCTGACACCCCTAAGGAGACCATACGGATATCCAGGGTAAAGCTAATTCAGCCCAGCCATGGGGAAAAGTGCCCATCTCAGAAGGACAGGCAAGACAGTGGACTGAACCATTTCACAGTGATCCTTACAGAGATGATTGCATCAGTGAGAACTGCAGTGGTCTGTTCTGAGTCTATTGCTCTTCATTCAGTTAGTCTCAGATGTTTTCGGAGGTGCAGATACAAGAGAGTCGTCTTTGTTGATGGTGCAAACACAGGTGCAGCAGTGTCAGATGGGAAGACTGAAATTATTTGGAAAGACTGAAAAAGTAAGTAGAAGGGTAGCTGTTGAAGTTCACTACAAACAAATACAAAGTACTGAACTTGTGCCATAACATCCATCGTGTGACGTATCATCTGGAGGTGTGAAAGAGCAAGGAGCAAGCAGGTAAGTACCATATTGAGCACCTTTTGCTGTTATTATAGATGTGTATAGTGAAACAGAGTTTGTGTATTGTAAAATGTATTGTTTTTGTACTTTTTGTTGGCAAATGACATTCATCTTCCAAGTAAATGGCTCTGTGGTGTTTCCTAATAGTAATAATAATAATAATAATAATAATAATAAACTGATAGGCATGCTGCATAAGAAAGGCAAGTGCATCTGTCAACTCCAAATACTTTCTAAGGAAAGATTGAACCAGTGAATTTACTGTTTAGGCTTGGAGAATAATGCTGTTACGTGTAAACTTTTTCAGGAGTATTAAAGGAGGGACCATCCATGTGAGATGTAAAGTTATTCAGGCCTACCCTAAACAAAAAGTGGCGTGCAGTGTATCTTCCAAATTCTGTCATATGATTGGATAATAGCTAGCCAGATGTCCCCTGCAAAAAGGAGAAGAGCTTATTTTTGTGTCTTGGTAGTTAAAAAGGTGATTTCTGGATCTAATGACAGCACTACTGAAAGATTGTTCTGTCCTAGCCAGTGTGCTCCACCTAGTGGCTTGGATCCTAATATAAACCTCCTTCTCACACAAGATTGCCTGGCTGTTTTACAGAGCGTGTTGGGGTGCTACTTTGTCTTCTGCTTGGCAGAATTACAGTGCAAGTGAAAGAAATTCTCAGTCTGGGCAAAGCATCACACACTTCCCACCCTGTTCAGTATGTTTGCATTTGGTTTTGATTTCGCTTAGGAAGTGGTATCATTTGCTTCTTATGTCTTTATGGCATTGCATTGCATGCTTTAGTAGAAGTGCTTTGTACAAGTCACTGCTGCAGTCGTAACTTCAAGGAGTCGTTGCAGGCAGAGTCTTGCATCCAGTTTGAGTTTCAGAGCTTGCACAGCAAAACCTTTGATTTTATGTTGTCCCTGTCTCTCCTTCCTTCTTGCTGGTTGGGTTCGGAGCCGATCCTTTGCTGTGACTCGGCCACATTCTAAAGCTCGATAGCTTCCACTGGCTCGAGGTTAGACCCTATCCCAGTATGCCTAGTGAGAGTTATCTAGATCTCGTTTGCAGCTTGAAGCTTCAGGATTGCTGACTGGCTCTGGCTGTTGTTTTTTCTACGTATTTCTTGTAAAATATTAATGTTCTGTAGTCCCATCTCGCCTTCTTTCTTACATATGGGTTTGGAGCCAAGGATTTATTACAAACCTCAAAGTCTTCTAGTTGGCTCGTGGCTAGGTAGGTATCCCATAGTGCACCAGTACAATCCCCAGATCTCGTTTGCCGTGTCTGAGTTCAGATGTGCTTCTTGCTTGGCCATGGCTAAGTTTAAAATTGTTTCTATTATTATTACATTACTGTTTATCTATAGCGATTTATTTGGTTCCAGATAGAGTTTAGTAATGTTGGAGTAGTTTTTCAGACCTGATGGCGTGTTTTTTTACTTTAAATTACTTAGTTGTTGAGAACTGGTTGGCCGTTGGCCCTTGGCCCTTGTTGTCCTCTGTTTGGTATCCTGTGTGCTAGTCCTTTTCAAATCGACGTGCGCATTTGTGCTTATTTTTGCTATATATTGTGTGCAGTGTTTCTTGTTATTAGAGAGTTAGAATTTTAGGTATTTAGATATTTAGCTTGTGTGCAGGGTCGTTTGATAGTTCTGACCCTTTGGTTCCTACGACGTAGCGGTTTGAGCCATAGATTTCTAATTGAGAAAGTTGGACATTTAGATATTTCAAAATGTGTATGTGTGCATTGTAGTTGATAGATGTTCTTCATTCCACATTGCTGCAGTCCTAACAATTGGGTAGTCCACTGTCCAGTCGGCCCGAATACCAAAGTATATGGCTGGCGACCGAGGTCAGGGCGTTGAACTGACGCAGCCGCGTCCAGTCAGGTAATACGCATGACCGACGCCATATCCCCAGTCTTTTTTTGCGCCGCGGTCCGATCAGAAGCAATTTTTTTGGTGTAGGGAGGTTGGTTCCTTGAATTTTTCGGAGTTGGGACCCGAATCAAAGTTAGCTAGTTGGCCCGTCGCCCGTTGGGATTTTTTTTTTTTTTTCTTTAACTGCAAGTATTTAAAGGAAAAAACAAAAGTGAATAACTTCATACAAACAGTACTTTTCTGACTTTCTAGGTCTTATCCTTTCTACTTTGGTCCATTTAAGTTAGAGGACCTAGTTCTTTGTCTCTTTTTCTCTCTTCCCAGGGCTAGGCCCATTTGAGTTAGAGGACCTAGCCTCATAGTGTGTGTGTGTGCTAGTGTGGTAAGAGCTAGGCCCATTTAAGTTAGAGGGCCTAGTCCTCGTTGTGCTTGTGTGTTCCTACTTAGCTAGTTATCATGCCTAAAGAGGCTAAAGACCACAAACCTTCGGGTTTTAAAAAATGTGTAAAGTCCTCCCAGAAGATGTTAATTACAGATGGCCATAATAATTGTGTTTATTATCTCGGAGCCATTCATTTGCAGGAAACCTGTTTGTTCTGCCATTCCTTCAGCTCACAGTTCTCCAGGAGCAGAACAACAAGCTAATTTTGAAAGGTCTTAAGCCTTCCTTCGAGGAAGACTTGGCCAGTTCTTCTTCTTCCTCAAAATTACATTCTTCAAAAAAAGAGAAGGTTAAGGCGACCAAGAGGCATTCCCTGGCACCGTCCAGTGTTTCGGAACCGCCTCATAAACATTCTAAGCCGGATAGGACTTCTACCTCCTCGGCTGCACTGTCCTCAGAGCCAATCAAGGTTGTTGATATTGGGACTTCAGTTTCGGCCCCAATCATCTCGGACCTGACTTCTGAGAGACTACATCGGAGCCAGTCCAGAGATCCCTTGCAGGTATCCCCAACATTAAGATCCCCAGTTTTGCAGAGGTCCAGATCACCCACTCTGTCTTCCAGATCCTACAGGAGCTTGTCAGAGGAAGATGTGGAGAGACACACGGAGGTGTGGTTCCGGAAATCCCAAGGAGCTTCACCTGATGCACATGGTGACATTTCCCCCCAAGGGCAGAGGGGGAAACAATAATGGGAGATGCCACCCTCGTGGCAGAGGGGGTCCGCAGAGTCAGGGCGACAGAGATGGAGGCCCACCTGTCCACCTCTGGATGCAGTTGTTACTGTACCCACAAGCCTGGCAAAGTATCCCAAAAGACACATGGGTACAGTCGGTAATATCCAGGGGATACATTATTCCTTTTTGCATGTCACCTCTTCCCAAAAAACAAAATTCCATCCCAAAATTGCCACCCAATCTAAGGGAAAAAACAACCCTAGTAGTTCAAAGGTTGCTAGAAAAACGAGTCATCCAAGTCCCCACAGATCAAATTGGATCCGAAACTTACTCAAGGTTCTTTTTAGTTCCAAAGAAAACAGGGGAATGGAGGCCCATTTTGGATCTCAGCAGGCTCAACAAGTCTGTCAAGAAGACAAAGTTCCAGATGGTGACACTGCAGTCCGTACTTCCCTTTTTGGGAAAGGCAATTGGATGTACTCTATCGATCTCCAGGATGCGTACTATCATATCAAGATGGACAGGCGATCAAGGAGATATCTATGCTTCTTGCAGGGAGCCAGTCACTACCAGTTCAAAGTTCTGCCCTTTGGTCTCACCACAGCCCCCAGGGTGTTCACCACATGCATGGCAGTAGTCACAGCTTATCTGTGGCGTCTAGGATTCCGGGTGTTTCCATATTTAGATGACTGACCCCACCACTGAGCATTGACTAACCAAGGCAAGGGATACCACACTTTGCTTCTGCTCACAGCTAAGCATCACTATAAACTACGAAAAGTCTGACTTTTTGCCCTGTCAATATATTACATTTATAGGGGCAGATTTAGATACAAAAGACATGATAGCAAAATTGCCTCAGAAGAGGGCGTCTACCATTCGACATCAGGTTTCAGTCTTAATCGAGAGAAAAAAGGTTCAGGCAAGATTTGTTCTCAAAGTCCTGGGCTCAATGGTGGCAGCAATAACACTAGTTCTCTTAGCGCACTTCCACATGAGGATATTACAGTGGCTCCTGTTTGCTCAGTGGTCCATGCAAGATCTACCCATGTCACACGAAATTCTCATCTCGGAGACCTGCAAGAAGGACCTAAAATGGTGGCTTCAGTCTACGCAGGTGACGATAGGCAGACCATTCATTCTCCCTCAACCAGTAGCCACAGTGACTATGGATGTTTCCCAGAAAGGGGGGGAGGGGCATTATCTGAGACAAACTATTCAAGGAACTTGGCCACAACACGAGTACCACTTGCACATCAATGTCCTAGAGATGAGAGCAGTGCTTCTGGTGTTGCAAGCATTACAGGGCTCTCTACCTACAGGAACGATCGCAATTCAAACGGACAACATGTCAGTAGTGTGGTACATCAACAAGCAAGGCAGAACCAGATCCTACCCCATGTGTCGAGAGGCTCTAAGAGTATGGCAGTGGGCAATGTCTTCTGAACACTTTCTGATTTTGATGCACATTCTGGGGAAATCCATATTGATAGCAGACAAGCTAAGCAGGGCTGTCCTGATGCCTCACGAGTAGTCCCTGAAGCAGGATATTGCAAACCAAATTTTTCGCAATTGGGGGCCAGCCTTGCTGCAACCTTTTTGCCACCTCCATCAGTAGCAAACGCAGCTGCTGTTTTGCCCTAGTCCCCCCACCGGGACAGTCACCCATGGATGCACTTGTCCACGATTGACACCCCCCCCCTGGCCGGGACTTATTTATGCGCTTCCCCCGTTCCCTCTAATACCCAAGGTTCTTCAGAAAGCAAAATTGTTGGGTTACAAACGAATGCTCATTACCCCTTACTGGCCTCGTCAAATATGATTTCCCTTTCTATGGCCCCGGGTACACTCCATCCTTCCATACAGACCCTCAAGCTGACAGCTTGGTTACTCCACTTCCTGCCTTAGACAGGCTTCCTGACATCTCCCCAGCAGTACAACATATTTTAATTTCCTCTCACAAATCCTCAATGAGAAAATTTTATATTGGCAAATGGAAATGGTTCTCTTGTTGGGCAGCCAAAAATAGTATTGACCCTTTTACTGCACCTATTTCAAAGATCCTTAAATTTCTCACTGAAACCTTTAACCATGGAGCAGCAGCAGCAGCTATCCGAGTTCAGCTGGCAGCTATTTCCAACTTTCATGTGGTAGAAATGGGTTCCAATGTGTTATATCCCACAGGTGATGCAAAGCTTTCCTAAAAGGTAATATCCTCTTGAGACCCCCAATTAGAGAACCACCTCCTCCTTGAGATCTAAATTTAGTCCTAGCTGCTCTGATTCTTCCTCCTTTCGAACCGGCTGCTATTTGTTCTCTGAAATTCTTGACTTGGAAAACTATTTTCTTGACTGTCATTACCTCAGCTAGGAGAGTATCAGAATTACAAGCTGTATCCATTCATCCCCTTACTTAATTTTTCACAAAGACAGGGTTTCTCTCAGAACCAACCCCTCCTTACTACCAAAAGTTTGCTCAGAGTTCAATCCGAATCTATCAATAGAACGACCTGTATTCTTCCCTAATCATGGCAACAAGGCAGAATATAAACTCCAACAACTGGATGTTCACAGTTAAATTTTTACTTGCACAGGACAAAAGAATTCAGAAAATCTGACTAATTGATGGTATCCTTTGCAGAAAACAGAAAGGGAACTTCAGTCTCAAAAGTAACTTTGTCATAATGGCTTTCAGACGCCATCACTTATGTCTATAATTCACAGAACAAGCAGCTGCCAGAAAAAAATTTGAGGACACTCAACTAGGGCCATGTCTACCTCTACTGCCTTTCAGGCCAGACTGCTTTTAGACTCAATTTGTGCGGCAGGTATGTGGGTTAATCCCCATATTTTCATCACTCATTACAAAGTAGATGTGGCCTCCCAAAACAGGGCCTCCTTTGGTTCCACGGTCCTGAAGAGTCTATTCCATTGAGCCACCCAAGAAGAAGGTGCTGTGGGGGTACAGACCCAACCAGCAAGAAGGAAGGTGAGATAGGGACAGCATAACATAAAGAGGTTATATACTCACCATAACGTTCCATGTTTGTTGTCCTTGATCTCACCTTCCTTCTTGCATTCCACCCTGCTTTCCCCCTCCTGTAAGATCGAGAGGAATTATCCTTCATTTGACTACATAGGCTGTGATTCTCTTGGTGGGATATATAGATATATATATATATATATATATATATATATATATATATATATATATATATATATATGTATAATTTTTATACGTCTATATTTGCACATTATAGTCTAGTGTTATGGGTTATCACAAACGAGATCTGTTACTCTCACTAGGCATGTTGGGATAGGGTCTAGCCCTCGAGCCAGTGGAAGCTCTCAAGCTTTAGAATGCGGCTGAGTCGGAGCCGAGGATCAACTCCAAACCAACCAGCAAGAAGGAAGGCGAGATCAAGGACAACAAACATGGAACGTTATGATGAGTACATAACTTCTTTTTTGCATCTCCCCCCTTTGGATTTCTCCATGCCTTGGTGTAAAGACAGATGTATGGTTCTCTGTGTTCAGTGCTTTCTTGCCACATGAGATGTTCTGTCAGGCATTTGATCAGTCAGTCAGACTAGATCATAAGCGAAAGAGAGCAAATAAGTACTCCCCAAAGATGAAATTACATTATAGATAGATGTAGACATATATGTTTGTGTGTGTATACACAATTTAATTGTTACTGTTGGATTTTTTTTTCTTATTAGTAGAGGACTTTTGGGCTTAGAAAGTCTGAGCTACAACTGCTTAGTTTTTGAGGATTCCAAGCAAAGATTTGGGGATGCTGCCCAAGCAGAAGAAATGTGCTTGTAAAAACAGATTAACTTCAAAGATGGACACAAGGATCTGCTACTTAAGTAGTAGTGCTAAAGGGGGAGTCACTTAAGTGCAGGGTCTGGTTCAGGATGGAGAGTGTACCTTAGCTTTTACCTGGAAGTTCCGAAGTTTTCCTATTAGATCCCTTCAAATATTCAAACATAAGTCACTTTGAGTCAGTATTCATTTAAAGAAGCTTGTTTATTAAATTAGCAATTTCATCTTGCAAACTTCAATTGATCAAGAAAACGTGTAGTAATACTGACTAAGGCATTGCTGTTTTATCCTAATTTGGACAAAGACGCTCAGGAGGAGCAGCAGTTGTGATTGGTTTTCATATTACTCTCTTAATAGGCTTTAATTATAGCTTTTCAATTGGTTGTGCTTCCTCGCTACTAATTTGCATAAGGTTTTCAGAGTCCTTCCAATTTAGTGGGTCTTTCCTCACCACAACTGTGTTCTCAGCTCCTTTGTTTTACATTGGTTTGTTAAATAATTACATTGGTTTGTGTCTATTTTTTTCCTTGGTTTTCAGGTAAATACAAAAAAAATCCATTTTCTAACTTTTAAACCACAAGCCGTAACAGTTTTATCCTGTGTGCCATACTTGGTACATCGTTACAGTTCTAGTACTAAAAGGGCTACCATTTTACAGGTTTTGTACATTCAAGATTGCCGTGATTACATTAACTGTTCTCATGTACATGATTGCTTCTTTATAAATTATTTATGGGGTGAAGTTTGAGCGGGTGGATTCAGATCCTTTGTATGCCGACCTGTCTGTGTTCAGATCACTTGCTTCACTGGAGCCCCCTCTCACAGGTTAATAGATTTACCAACTGTTTTAATCTTCCATTGAAAGTTGGACAGAGACAACTTTTATGGGGATTCCAGTGGTTAAAAAGATAAAAAGTACCCAAACTCAAAAGCATTAGTTGATTAGGATTGTGACAGTAGTAGTAACCATTTTTACGGAGCTGGAAAAATTAACCTGTCAGACCCTTCTCAGCAAAGCAGTAATACTTAGCCCTGAAAGTTAATGAGCTTTTTCTTGCAAACTAGAAGAGCTTCATCAGATCCTTATTGTAGCTAAAAGTTCTAAGTTTTATGAAGATCACATTCTGTTGAGGATGCTTCTTCACACTAGATCTTATAAAAGAGCTCAAAACAACAAGGGAACCCTCCAGCCACAGTCCTTTTGTCAGGATGATCAGTGAGTTTAGATTGACCCAGAAACCAAAGTAAGAAAGCAAAGCATAGTTACCACCTTTGAGCTCAACCACTGAGAGATTTGAAATATTATAAAAAATAATTGGGCCGTAATTTTAATAGTAACAAAATGATAGCTAAATTGTCGGAATCTGGTCCATATTTTAATTCTAAGGGGGGAAGTATCAGGGACTTTCTGGAATCCAAAGACCCTGAAACAAACCTGGTAGAAAAAGGAACCTATGGATGTGAAGTTCCCAACTGCAGCTTTTACATGGGTTTCAATGTTTCCTATTTCACCTGCTCTAACTCAGGGCAAATATACTACAGTAAAGACCAAAACAACTGAAATACTAAAGTGGTTGAATGTAGGGCTAAGTGCATGCTTTGTAACTTGTTGGCAAAACAGGCAACATGATCCAAGAAGTGAATAACCCAACACCTTTTAGACATCCAGCTGAAAGTGGCAAGGAATGCACTAGCCAAGCATAACATGAGAGAACAGGCCACTATTCCTGCAAGTTCCATGTACTCCGCAAGGTTTACCCAACCTCCTGGATGGGAACAACAATGCCCTATTGAATCATAGGAGGTTACTAGGCTATTGGCAATGAGGCCCTTGTAATCCTAGCCAAGAGTTTAGCCCATGTTTAGAAAAATCAGCAGCCAAAGCCGATGCCCCTGTCCAACAGGGATATGGGTGGTATCCCAGGGGTATATTTTCTCTTTCCCATCCAGTAAAATATACCCCTTGGATTGGAAAAAATTGAGCTGAAGGGACAGACTCATTTTTAATTCATGCTATATACTTAGACTTAACATTAGCTGCCCCATAAAAAGTGTACTGGAATTGAGAATGCTTAACCAAAATGTGTATTGTTTGCTGTCATTCTGGCTTTTCCATGAAAATCAGCATCACAGGAATGCAGTATTAAATCACCCACTGATTATAAGTCCAAGATCCACCCTAACCATTTTCTGCCATTTAACAAGAGCTCCATTGCTCCTTTCCATCTGTGCCCCCCATTAGGGCTTTAAGTGTGGATGTCAAGAGAATACATTCCCTTTTCACCAACAGGCAGCCAAGGAGAATGAATTGCTATAAAGTGATGGACAGGGGATGGCCTAAGCCCCGTCTCCCATGGCAGTTTTAGCCTAGCCACGAAGTTTCTCCATTTCTACTAATTGACTTTAAAATTGTAATTGTAGACTGGACAAATACGGCAATTAGGGCTACTCTTTGGAATGCTAAAGTTCAAGTGGGCTGTGTTTGCTTTTGCTTTGCTTGTTCACTATTGTGCACTCCATGTTCCAGTTTTCAATGATTTCCAGTGTTGTTAAACTCATAGTTATGTTTTGTAACCATTTTGCTTATCTTTTTAGTTTTTTTCTCCAGATTGATTTCACCATAATCTTAACATTTTTTTCCCGTTTCTACAAACCATTGTGCTTTGCTGACATGTTTAATATACTAGGGCTAGTGCATTTATGTGTTGACCCACGTACATTGACCGTTTTTTTTTTTTTTTTTTACCTGCAGTCAGTAACATAGGTAATGAGCAAGCACTCCCACCATCTGTGTAGGTTCCCTCCCGTTGCGGTGCACATTTGGCACAAAAGATCTACTCATTCCAATGAAGTCACTACCACAGCTGTTAATGCCTCCCTTTATCCCCAGGACGGGAGCAGCACCAGTTTACAAAACCATTATCTCATTATGGAATAGTACCCATTTACAATACCATTACCTCGTTAGGGAACAGTACCAGTTTACAAAACCATTATCTCATTAGGGAACAGTACCACTTTACTCTTTATGATTGTTAGAACTATCCTGGCTTAAATTGAGCTGAACACCACTATTGTATGCATCTTCAACAGAATTCGATCTTCATAAACTTTGGAACTTTTTGCTGCAACAAGGATCTGTTGAAGCTCATCTTGCATGTAGGTGAAAGTTCTTCATCTTTCAGGGCTGATTAAGAAACGTCTGACACAGATTCGTTTTTTTCAAGCTCTTCTGGCGTCACAGTCCTAATCAGCCAGTGTTTTTGAGTTTTGGTACTTTTGTGATTTCAGTCAGTGGAAGCCCTGTAAAAGCAGGGTCTGTCCAATGTTTGATGGCGATTAGGATATAGTTGGTAAATCTTGATGCCTGCTAGATGGTGCTGTAATGAAACAACAAGAGACTTAAAAAGCAAACAGGGTGGCACACAAAGGATCTGAATCCACCCACTCTCCCCTTACCACATAAAATAATCTGCAAAGAAACAGTCATGTATGTACAGTGGTTTCTGTAACAAGAACAGTCTTGAATACACAAAAACTATAAAAAAGTAGTCCTTTTACTAGTGGAATTGTAAAACGTATTTGAAACTGGCTCACCTCCAGTCCTAAAAGTGCTATCAAAAGCTAAAATACTACATTGATGGATCTTGAGAATGTCTCTGAATGCATCTTAAATAGCATGAAGCACAATTTTGCCACACTACTAACAGCACTGTTCAGTTTCAGCTTCCATGCACATTTTGTACTAAGTGAATGGAGAACAGCTACAGTTAATCCCCTGCATAAGGAAAGACTGTTCACAGACCCAGAAGTCTATCTAACCAGCGTGATATGCAAAGGCATGAAAAGATTTATCATGGAATTAATCAAGCAGGACATAGGGAATCTCCAAATCTGGACCCATCCCAGTTTGGATTCGTTAATGACAGGTCATGATTATTCAACCTAGTGGATTTTTTTGAAAGGTCACCAGAAGCAGTGGATGCAGACAAAATGATGCACACCGCATACCTCGGCCCAAAGCTTTTGACAAATTCCCCAACTCACGCATGGCAGGAAAGCTAAAGAAACTGAGAGTAAACCCCTGTATCATCCACTGGATTTCCAGCTGGCTCACAAATAGGATGCAGATAATTAAAGTAGGGGAAGATACTCACACAAAGAGACCAGTCACCAGTGGAGTCCCCCAGGGTTTTATGCTGAGACCTTTCGTGTTAGGTAACTACTTTTCTGATGTATAAGCCAATGCCAAAGGGTTCTGGCTTGCTAAGTTTGCAGATGACTGCAAGCTAAGGGCACGCACTGAATCACTAGATAGCTAAGCCAACCTGCAGAAGAGTTTGTCTCAAATAAACAACTGGTGCCAAAAATCATGGACTTGAAACTAAATGCCAAAAAATGCTTTATTCTATCCTTTGGGAAGTCATCAACCTCAGTCAGGAAGCTGCCACATTGACAGTACATGCCTAAATGTTGGCCTGGTTCAAAATTTGGGAACGTATGTGGACAGTGACATAACTTTTGACCATGATGTGTCTTTTGCAAGAAAGTCCTTCTATATTGCACAGCTGATAAACAAAAGGATTGTGTCCAGATATTGGGATGACAATGTTCCCCTTTACTCAGCCCTCATTAGTCCAGTCATTGAATGTAACACCCCTTTTGGCATGTATCTGTCCACACGCGCGCACACACACACACACACACACACACACACACACACACACACACACACACACACACACACAGTCTTAACAACTGGAACGCCCAAAGAGATACCTGCTAAATGGATACAAGGCCTAAACAACATGCCCTGCATGGGACAACTCAAAGGCCTGTCACTATACTCTGTATCCTACAGACTGCTAAGAAGTGACCTGTTACTGATGCATTTACTGCACATCAGTAAGTCAGATGGCATCAGAAATACTCGATTTAAGGATTTAAACCTATTCTGCAACATCAGCAGAATGGTTTGGAGGGTCGGGTATAGCTCACAAAGGATACATCTGCTGTAGAATATGCTCCCCAGTCACATAAAACAAAGTTCACCCCCGTCCATATTCAAGCGTAACTTAGATCTGTGGTGGGAAACAGAAATGTTATACAAGGACTTTCCCCTGTACTACTGGTAGTGTGTGCTCCTGAATGCTTTATCCGAGTCATGGGTCCCCCCCAAATTATATATGGTATAATCCCGGTTACTTTCATTAGAGGTATAATATATAATTATCGACCATGGGAATAGGTAAAGCTAATGTAAAACCAAATGGGATAGGTTATTTTGAGCACAAAAAGGGAAATTGGCTAGTCTTAAAGTAGCCCACAAGGGCAACTAGTCTAGCACTTTAACTATGAACTTATTATTATGGCAGAATAGCTGGGAACACAGTTATGGTGAGGAAAGCACAACCAATCTGGAAGTTTCAATTACAGGCAGTTAAAAGGCTAATTCTGAAAAACACATACAAGTTAGTAGCAAGGAAGCACAATCAGTTGGGAAGCTTCATCTATGGCCAGTTAAAAGGCTGATGTAAAAGTCAGTTGTAACAACTGCTCCTCCCTCATTTCTTTGTTGAAATTAGTTTGGAATATCAATGTCTTGGCCAGTGTTACTATAAATGTTCTTGATCTGATAAAGTCTGCAAGATACAAGTGCTAATCCGAGTAAAGGTTCTTTAAATAAATAAATAACTCGATGCAATTTATTTTTGAAGATTTGGAGGTATCCAATATGAAAACTTTGGCACTTCCAGATAGAAGCTAAGCTGTACTCTCCATTCTGAACCACAGCCTGGTCTCAAGCAACTCCCTTTAGCATTTGCTCTGTTCATCCTGGCTAGGGCCCCTCTGCTCCCTCAGATTGGTTTAGCTTGGGTAAGGCTGCTTCCATCACTTGGGACCTTTACTTTAATTCTGCTTGACAAGTAGCAGAGAGATCATCATTTCTGATTTACAGGAAACAGTGTTATGGTGTAGGTTGTAGGCAGATGTGAACAATAAAAGTGACACTTTTAAACTTCTGAAGCAAGTATATTGAGAGCTCCAAGTAACTGAATAAGCACAGATGCATATTGATTTTTAATAATAAAAATGTATTTGCTGCTGTCAGCAGATAGTTGACATTAAATTCTTACAATGCTACGATGTTCTTCGTGTTTCACTGTTGCAGTCATCACACTAGGGTTATCTGCCTGCAGGTAGCCCTCAGTCGGCCCAAATACCAGAGTCTTGGGATTTCTGCGTCGGATGCTGTCGCCTCTTCCATGATGTCAGGGGTATAAAACATGCAGCTGACGCCATTACATCAGCTTTTCTTGCCATGCGGGAGCCCGAAGCAGAAGCAGTTCGGAACTGCCAGTCGGCAGATTCCTGAAATTTTCGTTTTTCGAGTTTCACACCTGAAGTCTTCTAAAGCTAAGTACCCTGTTGGGGATCCTTTTTTCTTGCTCTATCCGATGTCAGAAAAAGTTAATTGTCTTGCCTGTGGCAAGCAAATACCTCACAGATATTTTCATTCTTACTGCGTCACCTGTTTAGGCCCAGACCACGACGTTCCTCACTGTAGGTTTTGTGCATGTTTAATGCCCAAACTATTCATCGTCGTGCTTTCTTTGTCGCAAAATTTTTTCACACTCTGTATTCCGAAATGGCTTCGACAAGCCATCCGACTACCAATCTTCCGAAAAAACGTAAGGATAAAGACAGAGACCGCATAGGCCGGTACTCAGTGAGGTGCCTTCGCAGCCCCTGATACCTGCTTCTACAGATTCACAGCCTCTGCTATGACCCATTCGGAGTCCAGTATGCCACGAGATGCTTCTTTGACTATGGAACCTGCAGATGTCTCTACCTTGGATGGGTCCGGAGCCCCTGTGCAGGCATCGGCTTCTGAGGGTGTATTTCGATCTTTCGATGTTTGCATTAAACCGACATCTTCGATTTTGACTAAAACTACCCAGATGTTCTTCATCTCACATTGCTGCAGTCCTTACATATGGGTAGTCCGCTGTCCTCGGTCGGCCCGAATACCAAAGTATTAGGCTGACGTCGGTCATGGGCGCTCAGATCTGACATCAGAGCGTCAGGGTATAAAAGAGCATGACCGACGTCATATCCTCAATCTTTTTTGCCGCATGGTCCGATGCAGAAGCAGCGTTGCAAGTGCCGTTCGGCATTCTGAAATTTTCGTATTCTGAGTTTCAGACCGAAACCAAGTTGGGCTAAGTACCCCGTTGGGGAATATTTTTGTTTTTTTTCTTGCCTCAGTTAATTCCGGATGTCAGAAAAAGTGAATAATTGTATTTCTTGTGGGAAACAGATACCGCATAGGGATTATCACTCTCTTTGCATTCCTTGTTTGGGACGGACCACGACGGTCGGGTGTCAGTTTTGTGCTAGGTTTAATAAGCGCACTATAAAAAGAAGGTTAGATTGTGCTAGGTTAGTCTTTGGTAAGGTGTAATTATAATATGCCGCCGGATCCTCCGACGCCCGCTTCCACCTAAGAAGCAAAGACAAATCCTTAAAACCTAGACAGGTTGATTCGTCCGTTCGGACGCCGGTCCTGCAGAAACTACAGTGGAGCAGGTGGAGCCGGCTGAAGTTTCTGTTGAGTCTCAGGGGGAAACTTTGATTTTGCAGGATGTGGCCTCACAGGAGTCAGGTCAAGCTGAAGGGGCCTCTCAAGTTTCTGTTCTCCCTTCTATGCCTAAGGTGGTTAGGCCTTCTGCTACTATTTCTAAGGCTTCTTCTAAGGGCAGGTCTGTTTTGCCTTCCTCTGGTGTCCCTCCAGGTACTTCAGGGTCTGTGCCTAAAAGGCACATGCTTAAAATGGCAGAAGATTTGATTACTTTAATTAGAGGTTCTATGCCCCCTCCTGATAAGAGGCCCAGGGTGGAGCCAGAGTTGGAAAGTTTGGAGCAGGCCTCAGATGACTCAGACTCTTCTGCTGAAGATATTCTAGATTTTCCCCCTTATTCGGATTCTGATGCAGAGGATTCCACTCCTTCTGCTTCTCCTCCAGAGGATTTTTCATTTTCAGAAACTCTGCATTCCATGAGGGAGCATTTTAAGTGGGAAGGACATGATTTCTCTGATTCACGGAAGAGGCTTAGGGAATTCTTGTTTTTACCACAGCATAGACCCTTGGCTATACCTCCTGTTTTGGATGTTGTTCAAGATGTTTTCTCGGAGGCTTCCCTTAATCCAGATTCTTTGCCTCCTGCGCCAGTTAAACCGGACAGGTATTACAGGGTGCCTGAGGCTCATAAATATTTGTATAAGAGTCCTAGGGCGGACCCAGAAACTATTAGTCGGGCCTAAGGGTGTTAGAGCTTCTGTTGTAAAGAATCCGGTTCCTCTAGATAAGGAAGCTAGAGCTTTGGATAGATGGGGTAAGAAGGTGTATATCTCTTCTACTTTAGCAGTGGGGGCTTTAAATTGCCAGTTTCATATGTTGAAATATCAGAATTTCCTCCTTTCTCAGCTAAAATCTAAAGTGGATGCTTTGGCAGAGGGCATAGAGTGTAAAGAATTGCAGGATTTAGTACATGTCTCTGAACAGGTGGGTAAGCATTCTTTGCAGTGTGGTTTTGATGCTGTACAGGCCTCTTCTAGGGTGGCTGCTACTGGTTCAGTTCTTCGTAGGCACGCCTGGCTTAAGGATCAGAATTTGTCCGAGCATGTTAAAACTAGAATTCTGGATGCCCCTTTACAGTCTGAAGTTTTGTTTGGTCCCCTGTGGAGTCGGTTTTGAAGAAAATGGAAGACAAGGCTAAGTCCATGCAGACTGTTAAAGATTTTTTGCAGGTGCAACCTCCAAAGTTTAGTAGAAATTGGCCTACTAAGGGGTGGACCTACCCTTCTTCTGATTCTCAGTCTAGGGGTAGATCTAGACGTGGCAGGGGCAGAGCTCACAGTACATTCAGGCCTAGAACTTGGAGTTCACCTGCACAATCTGCAGGTGAGGGCAGGGGCCAGTCCTTTCGTAAACAGGCCCAATGACCTGCATTTTCAGCTGCCAAATTCTTCTTCCCTGGCAGCTCCTTTGGGAGGAAAGTTGGCACTCTTCAAACAAAACTGGCTTTTAGTCACCCATGACAAATGGGTATTGGACATTATAAACCGAGGCTACAAGTTCTATTTCCATACATTGCCTCCTTTCAAAGGCATGCCAGACGTTCCTCCTCGGCAAAGGATAGAGGCTCACAAGCAGATTTCTTTACTTCTTCAAATAGGAGCTATACAGCCAGTTCCTCTGTCAGAAGTGGGACTAGGATTTTATTCTTGCCTGTTTCTAGTACCAAAGAAAGGGAACACGTGGAGACCAATTTTGGATTTATCTATCCTCAACACTTATCTGGACATTCCAAAGTTCAAAATGCTGACGTTACAACAGCTTTTACCTCTGTTGGGAAAAGATCACTGGATGGTAACTCTGGATCTCAAAGAGGCTTATCTTCATGTTCCTATCAGGCCCAGTTGCAGGAGGTACCTGCATTTTCGGGCTGGAAATTTACATTATCAGTTCTCTGCATTGCCCTTTGGCTTATCTACTGCGCCCAGAGTGTTCACAAAGGTTCTGGCTCCAGTGATAGCCTTTTTCAGGTTAAGAGGAATACAGATTTATCCTTATTTGGACGATTGCCTGATTATTGCACAACACAAAGACGAACTTCTGCATCATCTACAATATGTGATGGTAGTGTTAAGATGCCTAGGGTATTCTGTGAACGAAACAAAGTCCAGTCTAGTACCCTCTCAGGACATGTGCTTTCTGGGTGTGAGACTGAATACAGCTTCCCAGATGGCCTTTTTGACCCCGGACAAACAAAGAAGTCTTTCTCTTTATTTCCATCAAATGTCTCTACTGTCCAGGCTGACTGCAAAGACAGTCCTTCAAGCCTTGGGGTTCATGGCATCTTGTATTCTGGTGCTTCCCAATGCCAAACTGCATATGAGGAAGCTTCAATGGTATCTCAAAAATGTATGGACACAACACTGCCAAGATCTAGACACTGTCATTCAGATAATACCTTGCATTCAGAAAGAATTTTTGTGGTGGGCTCAGGAATGTCACCTAAACAAGGGACTCTCTGTGACCCGACCAGAGGCGAGTCAGATTCTAACGACAGATGCCTCGGACAAGGCTTGGGGAGCACACCTCAATGGAAAATGGGTGCAAGACACGTGGCCTGTCAGACTTCAACATTTGCATATCAACTTGAAGGAGATGTTAGCAGTCCAATTTGCATTGATGGCTTTCAAGGATTTACTTCACCCAGGACAAGTGTTGATTCAAACAGACAACACTACTGTCATGTGGTACATCAACAAGCAAGGGGAACCCATTCTACCCTCTTTGCAGGCAAGCGATGATTTTGTGGGAGACTGCTCTCAGTTTACACCTCAATCTTCAGGCAAGGTTTCTACCAGGAGCACAGAACTCCTTAGCGGATGTGTTGAGCAGACAAATTGTGGATCCTCACGAGTGGAAACTGGATCCTCATGTGTTTCAAAAGTTGACAGTGTTATGGGGGACTCCAGACATAGATCTGTTCGGTTCTCCACTAAATTACCAGTTGCCAAAGTTTTGCACAAAAATGTTTCATCCCACAGCTTGGAAGGTGGATGCTCTATCATTCAGTTGGAGCAATCTTCATGTCTATGCCTTTCCACCTCTGCCTCTCATTCCCAAGGTACTCCTGAAGGCCAGAATAGACAAACCATCCATGATTCTGATAGCGCCGGATTGGCCTCGACAGCACTGGTACCCACTACTGAGGAGTTTGGTACGGGAGCCTCCATGGCCTCTGCCTTTGATTCTGCATCTTTTGTCTCAGGAGGGCAATCACTTCCTCAATGTCAAGATTCAGTCTCTGCATCTCACAGCCTGGCATATTCTGTTTTAGACCCTGGAGGGTCTCAGCTTCCACAACAAGTTTTGAATGTTATTTTGGAGGCCAGAAGGCCTAGTACAAGGAAAGTTTACGCTGATAAATGGAGGAGATTTTTCTTTGGAGCAAAGCCAAGGACTTTGATGTTTCCAAGCCTGATTTAAGTGTTTCTCTTCAATATCTTACTGAGTTATTGGACAAGGGTTTGTCTTTCTCCTCGATAAAGGTTCATGCTGCAGCCATTTCTGCTCACTATGACTGTGACCCTCCTTTATTTTCCCATCCTTTGTTTAAGCAATTTCTTAGAGGGGCAAAGAACATAAGACCCCCATGAGAGCTCCTACTCCTGCTTGGGATCTCAATTTTGTGTTGGAAAAGCTTACTCTACAACCTTTTGAGCCTGCAGCTACTGCCGAGTTAAAGTATTTATCATGGAAGACTGCTTTTTTGTTGGCCATTACCTCTGCAAGAAGGGTTTCTGAATTACAGGCCCTTATGGCAGTGGAACCTTTCCTGATTTTTCATAAGGATAGGGTATCTTTGCACTAATCCTTCCTTTATGCCTAAAGTGGTTTCTAGTGTGGCCTTGAACCAAACTATTCATTTGCCTACTTTTTATGCAAACCCCCAAAATAAAGGGGAGAAGATTTTGCATACTTTGGATATACACAGGCAGTTACGTTATTATTTGAGCAGAACCAAGGGGTTCAGTCAGTCTCAGCAGTTGTTTGTTTCTTTTGCTTTGGGTTCTCAGGGAAAACCTGTTTCAAAACAAACTATTTCTAAATGGATTGGGTTTTGTATTTCTTTCTGTTATTCCCATCATGGTAAGGAGATTCCGGCTGGAATCAGACCTCATTCCACTAGAGCTACTGCCACTTCTACTGCCTTTCTAAGGGGGGTAGCTACAAAAGATATTTTGGAAGCAGCCACTTGGAGTTCAGTACATACTTTTTCCAAGCATTACCACCTTCCTCTTTATTCTAAGTCTAGGGCTGGTTTTGCCACTGCAATATTACAGGGCATTTTAGCAGCCCCTAATGCTTTATGATTTTGCCATCCTCCCTTTACCTCTGCTTTGGGATTCTACCCATATGTAAGGACTGCAGCAATGTGAGATGAAGAACATAGTACAGTTTTGTACCTACCATAAATGTAGATGTTCGAAGATCCACATTGCTGCAGTCCAATTTACCCTCCCACCTTCCCCTCTGTAGTTTGGCATGGTTATATGGTTTGGGTGATGGTTATTGTTGGGCATGTTTTTGGGAGGTCTCCTGTTTTTGGGCTGTGGCCTTTCTTTTTAGGGCCTTCTGACATCTGGGGCAAGAAAAGACTGAGGATATGACGTCGGTCATGCGCTTTTATACCCTGACGCTCTGATGTCAGATCTGAGCGCCCATGACAGACGTCAGCCTAATACTTTGGTATTCGGGCCGACCGAGGACAGCGGACTACCCATATGTAAGGACTGCAGCAATGTGGATCTTCGAACATCTACATTTATGGTAGGTACAAAACTGTACTTTTCTCTGGCCTAGAGTTTGCGCTATGCCTAGAAAACAGACAACCAAAGCGCATGCTCAAGCTCCATTGCCACATAAACAAATGCTTAGAATGGCTGAAGACCTCATTACTTTAATTAGGGGAAGCCAGCCTTCCCCCTCTAAAAGACAAAGAATTGATTTTCCTTCTGAGTCTACAGACCATGAGTCCGATGACTGTGACCTTTGTGATTACCAGGACATTATCTACCTATGAGGACTCGGATGCAGAGGATTCAATTCCTTCTGCCTCCCCCCCAGTGGACTTTTCTTTCGGTGAAACCTTGCATACCCTAAGAGAGCATTTCTGCTGGGAATGCCAAGACTACCCACAGTCCAAAAAGAGACGCAGGGAATTTTTAGACTTGCCTCAGCATAGGCCTCTAGCTGTAACCCTTGTCCTGGGTATTGTAGATGATGTCTTCATGTAATCCAGTCTTACCACTGATACTTTACCACTAGCTCCGAGAAAGCCTGACCGGTACTACAGAGTACCTGACTCTCACAGATTTCACTTTAAAAATCACACTGTGGATCCAGAGACCATTTCCCAGGGACCTAAAGATATTAAGGCTACTACAGCCAAAAGTCCTACCCCTTTGGACAGGGATTCTAGGGCTTTAGACAGATGGGGTAAGAAGGTATATACCTCTGCAACTCTTGCCATCAGAGCTTTAAATTGCCAGTTTCACACGTTGAAGTACCAGTAGCATATTATGGAACTAATTAAACAAAAAATGTTGTTGATTCCTGATTGCGCAGAAAATAAAGACTTACAAGAGTTAATGCGCAAACTAAGTTGGTAAACCTACTTTGCAGTGTGGTTTTGATGCCTTAGAAGCATCTTGCAGGGCTGCTTTCACTGGGTCTGTTCTAAGAAGGCATGCTTGGCTGAAGGAACAAATCTTGCCAGACCATGTCAAAGCAAAATTACTAGATGCTCCATTAAACCAAGAATGTTTGTTTGGCTCAAAAGCAGAAGAAGTTCTTAAAAAGATGGAGGAAAAAGCTAAATCTATGCAAACTGTAAAAATTTCTTACAGGTACAGCCACCTAGATTCAGTAGGCATTGGCCTACAAAAAACTGGTACTTTCCAGTCCCTCCCAGACCTTCTCAGTCCAAACCCAGGGGCAACAGACCACAAAGACTACAGTCTCAGCGTATGCACAGATCTAAACAATGGAGTGCTCCCTCCTCAAAAACAGGGAGTGGTAAGCCACCCCCTTATGGAAAAAGTTCACAATGACTTGTCCTTCATCCTTCTCAGCCATGCCCAAGTACTTGCACCTCTAGGAGGAAAACTCGCCCTGCATGCAAAAAAACAGGAGTATATTACTCAGGACTGATGGGTCTTAAACATTGTATCCCAGGCATACAGATTCTACTTGCTGCCAACCCCAAGCGGATTGCCAGACCGTCCTCCAAACCAGCGGACAGAGACCCAAAAGTAAGTACTTTCTCTTCTCAGTATCAGGGATATTCAACCTCTTCCAGCAGAACAAAGGGGACAAGATTTCTTCTCCAGACCGTTCCTGGTGCCCAGAAAAGAGAACTCTTGTGCCCTATTCTGGATCTGTCAACTCTCAACTCCTTCCTGGTGGTACCAAAATTCAAAATGCTTGCACTACAACAGCAACTTCCTATGCTAGCCAAGGACTCCTGGCTAGTCACCCTAGACTTAAAAAAAAAAAAAAAGCTGATCTGCACATCCCCATAAGGGAATCTTGCAGGAAATACCTATGTTTCAGGGCTGGCTCTATGCACCATCAGTTCTCAGCTCTCCCTTTGGCTTATCTACTGCACCCAGGGTTCTCAAAGTGCCTGGCTGCAGCCATTGCATACTGCAGGCAGAGAAATATTCAAATTTACCCATACTTGGACGATTGCCCGATTCAGGCAGATAGTCAGGAATTGCTACTTCAGCACCTGATGTTTGTAAAGATACTCCTAACTTCTCTGGGGTTTACCATCAACGAAAAGAAATCACATCTGTGCCCAGCCAAAAGATTGTATTCCTGGGAGCAAGCTTGAACACAACTTCCCAGATGGCATTCCTCACTCCAGAAAAGCAGGTTTATTTGACAAATTACTTCAAACTACTGGCACCTAAACCCAGCTATCTGCAAGAAAAATACTGCAAGCCCTAGGGTTGATGGCCTCATGCATTCTACCTATTCCATATGCAAGACTGCTATGAGGAAACTTCAGTGATACTTAAAAAGTCTCTGGTGTCAACATTCTCAGGACTTGGAAACCGTGATTCACATCATTCCTTGCCTAAGGGCAGAGTTCCTTTAGTGGACAGAGGCTTACAACCACAACAAGGGACTCCCCTTCACTAACCCCCCACCGCCCAAATTCTGACAACAGATGCATCAGACTATGCATGGGGGGCTCACATGGCAGGCAAATGCGCTCAAGGCAAATGGAGCCCAGGACAAATTCACCTGCATATCAATCAAAAAGAAATGTTAGCTGTACAGAATGCTCTGACAGCCTTCAAAATACCTTATCTTGCCAGGACAGCTCTTGATAAAGACAACAACTGATAAAGACAGACAACACCACAGTTATGTGGTACATAAACAAGCAGGGGGGAACTCATTCCTACCCACTCTGCAGGTTAGCCATGGCTCTGTGGAACACAGCCTTGAGCTGTTAAGTGCACCTGCAAACTGAATTCCTGCCAGGCAAACAAAATTTACTGGCAGACAACAAGCAGAAATCTACTGGACCCACGTGAGTGGAAACGGGAACCCAACTCATTCAAACTTCTAATACACAGGTGGGGGGCACCAGAATTGGACCTCTTTGCTTCCCCCAAAACCATCAACTAAGCAAATTTTGCACCAGAATTCCCCACAGCCAAGCATGGAAAATGGACGCCCTATCCTTTACATAGGAAAACCTCTCAATCTATGCCTTTCCACCTCTGCCCCTCCTTTCGAAAGTACTGCTCAAGATCAAACAGGACAGGCCAAAGACTGGCGACGCCAGCACTTGTACCCACTCCTACACAGTCTGACAGCAGTGCCACCCTGGCACCTACATCAGACCCCTCTCTGCTGTCCTAGAAGGAAGGACAGATTTTGCATCCTCAGCTGCAAACCCTGAACCTGGCAGCCTGGATTATTCCCTGAATACATCACCAGCAACTCTCAGCAAACAGGTGCTGGATGTTATCCTTGAGGTCAGGAGGCCTAGTACTAGGAAATCCTGTTCAGAAAAGTGGAAAAGATACTGTTCTTGGATCCACTGTCAAGGAAAGGACACACCCGTGCCCACCTTACCTCAAATCCTAGATTATCTTGCAGAGCTGCTCCACAAAGGCCTATCCTTCTCATCAGTTAAGATTCATGCCTCTGCCATCTCAGCTCATTACAATACTGAGCCACCCCTATTCTCTCATAGGTTCATAGGTAGGTACTAGGCTATCGGCCCAAGGGCCTACGTAAGCATAGCCAACAAGGTTCCCTGGCTTACGCCACCCAAGAAAGTTGGCTTTAAACCAATCCATCCACTTACCAACCTTTTTTCTAAATCCTCAAAATAAAGGGGAAAGGATCCTGCACTCCTTGGACGTGCACAGACAGCTCAGGTTCTACCTGTGCTCAACCTCTGATCAAACAGTTCCTGAGTGGAGCTAACAATTTAAGACCCCCAAGGAGAGCTACTAGAGAAGCTCCCCCTCCCCCTTTTGAGCCTGCTGCTACAGCAGAGTTAAAATTCCTCTCTTGGAAAACAGCCTTACTTCTAGCCATCACTTCAGCAAGAAGAGTGTCTGAGTTACAGGCTCTTATGGCTATGGAACCCTTCATTATCTTCCATGCGGACAGGGATTCCCTCAGGACTAACCCATCATGTATGCCCAAGGTGGTATCCAGTGTGGCTTTAAACCAATCCATCCACTTACCAATCTTTTTTCTAAATCCTCAAAATAAAGGGGAAAGGATCCTGCACTCCTTGGACGTGCACAGACAGCTCAGGTTCTACCTTGACAGGACTAAACCTTTCAGAATATGACTAGCTGCTAGTCAACTTTGCTACAGGGGCAGAGGGCAAGGCCATTTCAAAGCAATCCATTTCTAAATGGATAGCACACTGCATCCATTTCTGCTACAAACACCATGGAAAACCTACCCACAGGGGATCAGACCTCATTCCAGTAGGGCTACGTCAACCTCTACAGCATTTCTCAGGGGAGTCCCTAGCAGGGACATCCTGGAAGCTTTAACCTGGAGTTCTGTACACACTTTCACCAAGCATTACCACTTGCCTATCTTTTCTAAATCCAGAGCTGGATTTGCCACAGCAGTCTTACAGGGCCTGCTAGCCAGCCCTAATACTTCTTTACTGCCTCCACCCTACCTCAGCTGTGGGAATCAATCCAAGTGTGATTAATGCAACAGTGAAACACGAAGAACATAGTACAGTTGTGTACACTTACCATAAATGTAGATGTCCGAGTGTATTCACTGTTGCATGCAGTCCTGGTTACCCTCCCTCCAGCCCCCCTGTCTTTTCTATACTTTCTACCTATCCTCTTTTTTGGCCATATCTTATGGCAATGATATTTACTTTCTACTGGAGGTGTTCCACACCATGTGATTGCTTCCTATTTTGGGGGCTCCTGACATCTGGGGCAAGAAAAACTGATGTAATGGCGTCGGTTGCATGTTTTATACCCCTGATGACCTGACCTGTCATGAAAGAGGCGACAGCATCCGACGCAGAAATCCCAAGACTCTGGTATTTCGGGCCGACTGAGGGCTACCTGCAGGCAAATAACCCTAGAGTGATGATGGCAACATTGAATACACTCGAACATCTACATTTATGGTAAATGTACACAACTGTACTTTTTTAGTAATACTGCTGTCTGGTCTATGCCATGTAGCCACTGGTTGTACATCTGTGGTTTGGAGCAAAAGGAATATACCATGCTATCAGTGACTAATAAGCTAAAAAATGTTCCAAGACATACTCCATGAAAGTGCTTAGTCTGTTGGATACATATTCCCTTACCAGATGCAGTTTGTTTAATCTTTTGTTTGCTTTCATTGGTTGTTAAGATTATTAAGATATTTATTTTTTTCTTTTCCATTGTGTGTCCCAAAAATAATGCATTACAGAACTGTCAGAAGAAGCTAAAGCAAAGTTGCTTGAATTTGAGGAAAAGGAACGTCAGAGAAAGCAATTACGGAGTGGTCAGAGAAGAGGAGGAAGGCGAGGTGCAATCAATTCTCTTTTCCATAGACCTGTAGAAGGAAGAAGAATCAACAGTGGAAGAGGACGAATGAATGACCAGACAGTTCCTTTGATGTCTGTCCCTGTGTCTCAGCAGGTATGCTGTATTTTTTTTCTTCATTCCTCTTCTGATCTTTGACTTTCCACTCCTGGATACCCAGATTGGCCCACTCTCTCCCTAGAGTTGAGAGCCCTGTGACGCATTTGTTCCCTTGGGCTTAGAGTCAAGCACTGTAAGTGGTGCAGTCAGCTGTGAGGAATCAGTTTTTTTCTGTTTTGTTGTAATGCTTCCCACTGTGCATGCCCATAGATGCGCAGGAGTGAACCTGCAGTGAGTCTTTTGTAGTGGTGTGTCACCTTTGTGAACCTTCAGTAGTCCTGCATCTCATGCATTAAGATGCTTCCATTCAGTATCTGGTCTGCACCAGGGATTCTGAATTGGGCATGTGCAGAGTGGTTATGAACACCAAACCCTCCATCCTAAGGGAGGTGAGCAAGAGTTGCTTCATCACTCCTGCCTAGCCTCCTGCCACCTTGCTTAGTGCCTTAGCCCTTAATCAGACCTGGGATGTGTGGGTCATAGTCAGGACTTTATCCTTGTACTCCTTGGACCTGATAGGAGTTATGTTGTAGCTACAGTTATTTTGCTGCCTACCTAGCAGCTTTGTAAAGGGAACTGGCATGACAAAATAGTTTGGCTTTGGAAGTACTGTTGTGATGCAAGTTATTTTAGTTGGCAAATTTAAGAATATTTTTATATTTGAAAAATCAGTTTTGATTGGTTAAGATGTTACATTTGGAGGATTTATTTTCTGAATTTTTTTCTTGCATTTTATTTTAAGGAGAAAATTTGTATAGGGGATTTGGTAACGCCTTTTTTAATTATCGTTTAAGACAAAGGCACAGATACATTAACTGAAAAGAAAACAGAACCACAATAACATTTTTCATTTACGTACATTATACAATACGTACGTTTCTTTCTATTTAACAGTTCTGTGTAGCATTACATAAATTGGATCGGGCTGCTTGTATTGTTCCCCACTGAGTTCGTTTATTTTTAATCTTTCTTCTTCCATTTTCTAAAGATCTCACCTCCAGTTATTGTATCTCTTTTGCAATATTCATTGCTGAGTTGGTTAAGATTTTGATTTTCGTTTTCTAGTAGTTTTTTTTTAGCTAGTAGCACTTAACTTGGTTCTTACTATCTTCAGGCAGTTCAAATCTTGTGCTGAAAAGAATTATTTCCTTAGGTACAGCCATTGCTCCTCAAGATTTCTGACGGAGTACTCGGGGAATTTTTAAAATTGGTGAATTTGTTACAGTCCCAAAAATGTGTTCCCATTTATGTCGTTATTCGCCAAATACCTGTGGAAAAATTCCCTGAAGTCTGCCTGGGTTATAACTGTACCTATGCAGTCACTTCCAAGAAAAAATCTAAAGCTTCTTGACTTTGCTGCATACTAGGGAACCGTACAGGTATTTTCCTGTTCCTTTATAAATTGCTTATCCAGTCTCTCTTCCCAGTCCTTTGTAACCTAGATTTTATATGGC
This sequence comes from Protopterus annectens, assembly GCF_019279795.1. Lineage (NCBI taxonomy): Eukaryota > Metazoa > Chordata > Ceratodontiformes > Protopteridae > Protopterus > Protopterus annectens. The sequence continues at coordinate 301,314,440 of NC_056731.1, forward strand.
CCACTAATTATCCCTTTTTTACAAGCAGCTTCTGTTCTAGACTCAGCTCTACCAGAGTATTGGTAGTACTCTGCCAGAGTGGAATCTTTTCACTTAGCACTCCCCTATCCCTTTCTCTTTGCCTATATTCTGGTATTGATTCCTGGTGTGGAAGGCAGTCTTTAACCTGTAGTCCGAACTTCATCTTGTCCTTAGCTCAGTCTGTTACCTTTCCCTCTCAAGTTATTTGTTTTCAGTACCTTGACTCCCCCTTGCCTATTTTCTGTTACCATTTTTGAAGTCATCCCTATTGCTTTTCTCATGTTGGCTTAGTTCTTAGACTACTTTGTAAATATTCTGCATGGTGGTTATACTCCTCAAGGATCAGCATAATTTTGCCCTTTCTCTCTCAAATATATTTCTTCATTTCTTTATTATTGTCCACAACTTCTCCTTGACAAAGCAGTACAGGTTAGGTTTTTTTTTGGGTCTAGAGGCACATCAGCTAGGACTTCTTCATGGGCTGCTGGACTCTCAGCCTTTTTCCTTTTGTGTTTCTTTCTAATTTGTTGTATGTGACCCATAAAGCTTTGACTGCTGCAACATTGCTTTAATGATGAATATAGTACAGTTGACCTCTAGGAAGTAATATTCTGAAAACAACTGGATTCTTAAGTTTGAATGCCACACCTGACTATTGACATTCTGTGATTGCTGGGATAAACTTGCTTCTTTTTAGCCTAGTATACTCTGAATAAAGACTGTGTTGTCTCCAATTTTTAATTTTTTTTCTTTCTGCCACAGTTGTGTCTGGAGCAACTCTTTCTGCTGGTATGATTGCATATTTAATATTTCAGGTCTTGGGTGCTTTGTCATGACCAGGTTTGGAGCATGTGCATGATCCTCTCAATTAACAAATCCTCCTGTGGGATACCAGTCCAGTTGCTAATTTGTAGTTTCATACTAATGCAGTCTCTTCCTTCCAGTTTCTCTGGTACAGCAAAATATGTCAGGTTTTCTCTGCACTCTCTAACTGTACTATTTTCTGAAGTGGTTGTTCTTGAGAAATCTTATGCTCAGTCAGCCGTTTTTTCATTTCATCCTCTGATTTTTGCTGTTTTATCAGCTCATCTTAATAGCTAGATCTGATTTTGTCATTTTCATTCGTTCCTCAAAGAATAGGTTTGGATTGAGTCTGACTCTGCCACTTTTTTTGCAGTCTAAGATCAGACTTTCAGATTTTACCCTAAATGCCCCTCATCACTGCTGTACCTCAGATCTCGTGCGAGATTTCAAAATCTTGAGCTTGAACATTTTGCTGTACTATTACTAAACCTTTTTTCTCCTCTCTTTACCACTTAGTATAAAATTAGATCTGATGTTGTCCTCTTCATTTCATTAACCTGTGGATCTCAGTTCTGATCCTCTGGACTGACTGGCCACTTTTTCCAGCTTGAGCTATATGACTTGAGCTCCTCTTACCTACCCATAATGCCCTGCTCCCCCAGAATACCTCGGATTTCGTTTGCCACACTTAGCATCTACAGTGAGTTCCTGTAGCTGTGAGCGTCTCCTTGGGAGTGAGAATTTGGTAGTTTGTGAGTGCCTTAATGTTGTTCTCTCTTTGAATTCTTTACTAAATTTTTCTTCTCTCGTAGCTTACTTCTAGTTATTTTTAGAATCTTTGGCTTAGAAAGTCCTTCTTTCTTCTGTCTTCTTGTCTGTTAGTCACAGTTTCTACATTTAGTCTTAATTTTTTTTTTTAAAGGACAGAAAAAAGGAAAGAATCTCTTTTTTGCTCCTTTAAGTATGTCTGAGCAAAAACCTTTAGGGTTTAAAAATTGCACTTCCTGTGGGCAGAAGATTCCTTTGTCCAGTACCCACAGGGAGTGTGTTTATTGCTTGGGGCCTGTCCCTTGCGAGATATGTCAGGCTTTTCACACCCTTGCTCTGAGTTGGAGGAAGGAGGAAGCATACCTTTTAACAGAGGCTTGGTCTTCCTTCTCCCTGGTCATCTTTTGCCGCTCTGGGTCCAAGTGGTTCTCCCTTGACTTTAGCTCCTACTGAGTCAGCCAGTAGTTTGGTGCCAACAGGCAAAGCTCCAAGGTCTAGCTCTCACTCCCCCGAGTGATCTTTGAGACCCCCCGTCCACGGCTTTTTCCAGGTCTTCCTGAAGCCTTTCCTCCAAGGGCATCAACAGACTGATGACAGTTCCTCGAGACCCAGATCCAGGTGGGGTGTATGTCTGCTCTGTCCAGATTTGGATCTGTGAGTTTCCTCTTTTTGGCCAGTGATTCCTTCTCCAATCAAACTCTTGCTTTCAGAGTTGTTGGTTCTATTGCTTCCTGGTACCGAGGCACTGGAGCTGATAGAGATTTCCTCTTCGCCTCTGATGGTTTCCCGACCCGCTTGGCTCCAACAGCTTCGATTCCAAATGCCTTAGTACTGTAGTGTCAAGGTCGGTTTTGGGGGATTGACGTCAACCTCACAGTTTTCGGAGCAGTCATTTCCCCTCGGAGATTCGGCCTTTAGCAGCTCAGCTCCGACTCCTCCCTTGGAGCAGGAGGTTCAGGCTCATTGAGAGGTGTCTCTGCTGCGGGCTTCGGCTTCAGTGGAACAGGTCTCGGTGGCTTGGAGCCCTTCCACTTTTGAGGTGGTGGAGAGGGCTCTCTCCGCTCCAGGGAGATCCATTGTGCTTACCGCCACGGAACCTGCATCTCCTCATACTGGATTGGTGTCGAGGTTTCTGGTCTACCGCATGGACAGCCGGTCCCAGAAAGCCTCCAAACTCTTCCCTCTGTGGATCCCAAGGTTTCCTCCAATGTTCTTCGTGTTTTACTGTTACAGTCATTACATTTGGGTTATCTGCTTGCAGGTAGCCCTCAGTCGGCCTGATTAACAAAGTCTTGGGTCCTGCATCGGTTGCTGTCCCTTCTTCCATGACGTCAGGTCGTTAGGGGTATGAAACATGCAGCCGACGCCATTACATCAGTCTTTCTTGCCATGCGGTGCCCGAAGCAGAAGCAGTTAGCAAGTGCCGGTCGGCTGACTCCTGAAATTTTCGTTTTCAGGTTTCAGAACCGAAGTCTTCAACTAAAGCTAAGTACCCCATTGGGGAAACTTTTTCTTGCTCCTTACTGAGGTCAGTAAAAGTTAATAATTGTATTACTTGTGGAAAGCAAATACCTCATAAAGATTTTCATTCGTACTGCATTCCTTGCCTAGGCCCTGACCACGATGTACCTTGCTGTCGGTTTTGTGCTTTATGTAATCAGCGCACTATCTGTCGTCTGTATATTTTTGCCTCTAAATATTTTGGTTCTCGGTTTAATTATCCTGAAATGTTGTAGGTTAGCCATCTGACTACCGGGATTCTGAAAAAACAAAAAGATAAAGACAGGCCACCGAGGTCAAAAACTGCCAACGATGCTTCTCCTAAGCCAGTCACCAGTTTGCTGGTACTCAGTGAGGTGCTTTCGCAACCCCTAATACCCACTACTTCTGATTCGCAGGCCTCTACTGAGACCCATTCTGAGTCCGGTATGCCGCGAGGTGCTTCAGCTATGGAACCCGCGGATGTCTCTACCTTGGATGGGACCTGAGCTGCTGTGCAGGCACCGGCTTCTGAGGGTGTATTCAGGCCTACGGACTAAATCACAAACCATGCCTAAAAAAACGACGCCCAGGCCACATGTTCAGGCTTCTATGCCTAAAAAAGAAATTATAAGAATGGCTGAAGATCTAATAAATCTAATCCAGGGTAGCCAAACCCCCTCCCCCCTTTTTAAGAGGCCTAGGACTGAAGTTGTTTATGAATCTTCTGACCAGGATTCTGTTTTTTTCTGATTCTTCTGATGATCTGGATTTGACCTTATCTACTTATGAGGATTCTGATGCAGAGAACTCCATTCCCTCTGCTTCCCCTCCAGAGTTTTTTTTTCTTTTGGAGAAACCTTACATACTTTAAGGGAGGATTTCCTTTGGGAAAGCCAGGATTTTTCTGATTCAAAAAAGAGGCTTAGGGATTTCTTACTCCTACCTCAGCATAGGCCTTTAGCTATTCCACCTGTACTAGACATTGTTGATGATGCTTTTTCAGAATCTAGTTTGGCCCCTGATTCCTTGCCTCCTGCTTCCAGAAAACCTGACATATTACAGGGTCCCCGAGTCATGCACGTTCCTTTTTAAAAATCCTATTGCGGATCCAGAGACTATTTCACAGGGGCCTAAGGGCATTAAGGCTTATACTGCTAAAAATCCTACCCCTTCTGATAGAGACTCCACGGTGCTGGATAGATTGGGTAAGAAGGTTTATACTTCTGCAATCTTGGCCATTAGGGCTTTAAGGTGCCAGTATAATGTGTTAAAGTATCAGCAACATGTTATTTGGTTGCTTAAACAGAAAATGAAGTTGATTCCAGACTGTGTGGAAAATAAAGAATTACAGGATTGAATACATTCTACTGAACAGGTTGGAAAACATACTTTGCAATGTGGTTTTGATTCTTTAGAGGCCTCTTGCAGGGCTGCTGTTACTGCGTCTGTGCTCAGAAGGCATGCTTGGCTTAAGGGGCAATCTTTGCCTGATCATGTTAAAGCTAAATTGTTGGATGCTTCCTTAAATCAGGACCGACTGTTTGGCAACCAGGCTGAGGAAGTTCTTAAAAAGGTGGAAGATAAAGCTTAATCTATGCAAACTGTTAAAGATTTCTTACAAGTTCAGCTTCCTAGATTTAGTAGGCACTGGCCCTCTAAGAATTGGTCCTTTCCAGTCCCTTCCAGGTCTTCTCAAGCCAAACCCAGACACAGCAAAAACCCCAGGTTTCAGTCCCAGGAGACACACAGGACTAAACAGTGGGGGGTCTCCATTTCCAGATCTGGGAGTAACAAGACTCCCCCCTATGGTAAACTGTCAAAATGACTTCCTTTTAAAATTTCCAAGCACTTATCAACTGACTGCCCCTTTGGGGGGAAAGATTGATGTTCATCGTGTTTCACTGTTGCAGTCATGACTGTAGGGTTCTCCCTCGGTCGGCCAGAATCCCAAAGTCTGGGTCCGGCGTCGGCTGTTCAACCATGCTCTCTGACGTCAGAGCGCCAGGAGTATAAAGCTGACAGCCGACGCCATCTTCTCCAGTCTTTCTTGCTCTGCGGTGATAGCAGTTCGCCAGTGCCGGTCGGCTGACTTCTGATGATTTTTTCTGATGAACTTCAGTCCGAAGACTTTCTTCTCCACTCAAAGCTAAGTACCTCATTGGGGAAACTTTTTCTTGCTCCAGTCCGATGTCAGAAAAAGTTAATAATTGTATTTCATGTGGGAAGCAAATACCTCATAAGGATTTTCATTCTTACTGTATTCCTTGCTTAGGCCCTGACCACGACGTAGCTAGTTGTCGGTTTTGTGCTAGATTCAATCAACGTACAATTAAACGAAGGTACGATTTTGCTTTTCATTACTTCGGTAGGTGCTTTAACTACAAAATGTCGTCGGATATGGTTCCGGCTACCGGAGTTCACAAACGTCACAAGGATAAAGACAGGCCTCCGAGGTCCAAATCTGATGATAGCGCACAAGCGGAGCCAGCTTCAGGTTCAGCCGTCGTCAGTGAGGTGCTTTTGCAGCCCCTGTCGTCGGCCATTTCAGAACCGATGGCCGAAGCGGACTCTCATGAGGAGCCAACCAGGCCTTTAAATATTTCTATTGCAGGACCTTCGGACAATGCTCCTTCGGATGGGTCTGGAGCCGCTGTGCAGGTACCGGCTTCCGAAGGGGTTTTCAGGCCTACTCCGCTTCTAATAAAGGCAAAGACAAAGACAAAGGCAAAGACTCATTCTAAATCAAAGACTGCAACACAGGCCTCTTCTGAACCGGCTCCCAAGTCACAGAAACAGTTACTCAAGATGGCGGAGAATTTACTTACTATGATTAGGGGTTCTCATCCCCCTCCAGATAAAAGGCCAAGGCAGGATGTTTATTATGATTCCTCTGATCAGGCTTCTGTTTCTTCTGACCAGGAATATTCTTTCCCTCCTTATGAGGATTCTGATGCTGAAGAATCCATTCCTTCAGCTTCTCCTTCTGAGGATTTTTCTTTTGGGGAAACTTTACATGAAATGAGGGAACATTTCCACTGGGAAGGACAGGAGTATTCGGAATCTAAGAAAAGATTAAGGGATTTTCTTCTTCTCCCCCAACATAGACCCCTGGCTATTCCTCCTGTTTTGGATATTGTGGATGATGCTTTTTCGGAGGATAACTTAACCCCTGACTCTTTTCCTCCTGCTCCTGTTAAGCCTGATAGATATTACAGGGTTCCTGATTCCCACCAGTTTTTATACAAGAACCCTTCTGCTGACCCTGAAACCATTTCTCATGGTCCTAAGGGAGTTAAGTCCGCTTCTGCCAAAAATCCCATTCCCACTGAAAAGGATTCTAGATCTTTGGAAAGATGGGGCAAAAAAGTGTACACTTCTGCTACTTTGTCCGTTAGGGCTTTAAACTGTCAGTTTCATATGCTGAAATACCAGCAATTCCTCTTGTCTGTTTTAAAACAAAAGCTTACTTCCATTTCTGCCTGTGCAGATGATAAGGAATTACATGACTTATTGCATGCCACTGAACAAGTTGGGAAGCATGGTTTACACTGTGGATTTGATGCCTTGGAGGCTTCTTGTAGGGCTGCTGCCCCCGGCACAGTCATTAGAAGGCATGCATGGTTGAAGGAACAAAATTTGCCAGAACAAGTAAAAGCTAAATTATTAGATGCTCCTGTTCAGCATAATGTTTTGTTTGGATCAAAAACTGAAGATGTGATTAAAAAGATGGAGGATAAGGCGAAATCCATGCAAACAGTTAAAGATTTCTTACAAGTACAGCCACCAAGATTTAGCAGGAATTGGCCTTCTAAAAATTGGTCCTTTCCCACTTCAGACAGGCCTCAGAGGGGTAGATATAGACGCTCCAGAGGAAGGCCTCAAACACAAGCTTCTTATAGACCAAGACAGTGGACTGCTTCCACCCCTAGGGGAGGAGAGGACAGGTCATAAACTCATAGGAAACAAACTCAATGACTCCCTCTGTTGGGCTGCAGGAACTTCTTGCCTGGAAGCCCCTCTCGGAGGAAAACTCTCTTTTTTATCAAAATTGGACTCATATAACCCAAGACAAGTGGGTTCTGGATGTGTTTTTAAGAGGTTACAAATTCCATTTTCATACCCTGCCAAGGCCAAGCGGATGGCCAGACCATCCAAAAGATCAATGGACGGAGGCCTTAAACCAGGTGGAAGCTCTTTCGGCCATGAAAGCCATAGAACCTGTTCCACTTTCAGAGATGGGACAGGGTTTTTACTCAAGGCTCTTTCTAGTCCCCAGGAAGCAAAACTCATGGAGACCCATTCTGGATCTGTCAGTCTTGAACACCTTTCTAGAGATTCCAAAATTCAAGATGCTTACTCTACAGCAGCTACTTCCAATGCTGTCCAAAGATGCATGGATGGTGACTTTGGATTTAAAGGAGGCATATTTACACATTCCCATCAGGCAGGAACGCAGAAAATACCTCCGGTTCAAGGCCGAATCACAGCACTTTCAATTCTCTGCGCTGCCCTTTGGATTGTCTACTGCGCCCACGGTCTTCACCAAATGCCTGGCTCCAGTAGTAGCTTACTGCAGACTCAAGGGAATTCAAATTTACCCTTATCTGGACGCTTGTCTAATTCAAGCAGACAGCAAGGATGTCTTACTCCAGCATCTGGAATTTGTACAGAACCTCCTCAAGTTCCTGCGATTCTCTGTAAACATAAAAAAGTCAAATTTGACACCCTCACAACAGATAACTTTTGTGGGTGCTCTTCTACACACCACAACCCGGATGGCATTTCTGACATCCGAAAAACAATTACAGCTGGCTTCAACTTTCAAGACCTTGGCAACGTTAACTCAGCTATCTGCAAGGAGATTCCTGCAAGCTTTGGGTTACATGGCCTCCTGCATCCTTCTCGTACCATATGCAAGACTACACATGAGGAAAATACAGTGGTACCTAAAAAGTGTATGGTCTCAGCATTGCCACAGTTTAGACATACTGATCTCCGTCCTGCCTTGCCTTCAAAAGGAATTTCTTTGGTGGTCCAGGGCATGTACTCTAAACAAAGGGAAACCCTCCTGTCTGCCTACGGCCACTCAGATTCTAACCACGGACGCCTCGGATTATGCTTGGGGAGCCCGTTTTCAGGGAAACTGTCTGCAGGGCCTTTGGACAAAGGATCAGAAGCACCTGCATATCAATCTAAAGGAAATGTTAGCCGTTCAGAAAGCTCTAATGGCCTTCAGGAATCTTCTACAACCAGGACAACTACTAATACGGACAGACAACACCACAGTTATGTGGTACATAAACAAGCATTCCTACCCCCTTTGCAGACTAGCCATGGATCTATGGAACACAGCTCTAGCTTGCAATCTTGACCTTCAAGCTCAGTTTCTACCAGGGAAGCAAAACTTCCTGGCAGACAGTCTGAGCAGAAACCTTTCGGATCCACACGAGTGGATGCTGGACACCAGAATATTCAGGATGATAACAGCAGTCTGGGGATGTCCTCACATAGACCTCTTTGCATCCCATCTCAATCATCAACTACAGAATTTTTGCACCAGGACTTTCCACAAAGAAGCTTGGAAAGTGGATGCCCTATCATTCAGTTGGAGAAACCTCTCGGGATATGCTTTTCCGCCTCTTCCTCTTCTTCCACGGGTATTATTAAAGATAAAACAGGACAGGCCCAAGATGATGATCTTGCTGGCCCCAAATTGGCCTCGACAGTTTTGGTACCCAACTCTAAAAAACCTATGTCTGGAGCCCCCTTGGATTTTACCTCAGTCTCCGAACCTTCTGTCCCAACATCAGGGTCAGGTTCTACACTCTCATGTCAGAACCCTCAGCCTGGCGGCCTGGTTAATCCAGGGCCTTTGATTTCTTCTTTCCTACCCAAGCAGGTTATGGATGTCATTTTAGAAGCCAGACGTCCTAGTACTAGAAAATCTTATGCAGGAAAATGGAAAAGATTTTGTTCCTGGATGCAGGCTCAGGATTCTGATCCTCTTCTTCCGAACATTCCTTTAATTTTACTTTACTTGACAGATCTCTTACATAAGGGTCTCTCTTTCTCTTCCATTAAGATACATGCCTCTGCTATTTCTGCTCATTATAATACAGACCCTCCAATCTTTTCCCACCAGCTCATGAGACAGTTTCTCAGAGGAGCTAAGAACTTAAGACCTCCTAGATCTCCTCCCATTCCTGCTTGGGATCTCAACTATGTTTTGGAAAAAATAACCTTGCCTCCTTTTGAGTCTGCTGCCTCTTCTGACATCAAGTTTTTATCTTGGAAGACAGCTATTCTGTTAGCCCTAACCTCTGCCAGGAGAGTTTCAGAGTTACAAGCTCTTATGGCTGTGGAACCTTATATTATTTTTCATCAAGACAGGGTGTCTTTGAGGACTAATCCTACCTTCATTCCTAAGGTGGTTTCCAAAGTGGCCTTAAATCAAACTATCCACTTGCCAACTTTTTTCCCCACTCTTCAAAATAAAGGGGAAAGGATCTTACATTCCTTGGATGTACACAGACAACTACGTTTTTACCTGGACAGAACCAAGGACACCAGAAAATCAGAACAATTGTTAGTTTCTTATGCTTCAATTTCCCAAGGTAAAGCCATTTCAAAACAGACCATTTCTAAATGGATTGCTCATGGAATCAGATTTTGTTATTCACACCATGGAAAGCAAATCCCAGGGAGTATACGGACTCATTCCACCAGAGCTGCTGCCATTTCTGCGGCCTTCCTCAGGGGAGTTTCTACCAAAGACATTTTGGAAGCTGCAACTTGGAGTTCAGTGCATACTTTTTCTAAGCACTACAATTTACCTCTCTACTCTAAGTCTGGGGCAGGCTTTGCCTCTGCAGTCTTGCAGGGCCTTTTAGCCACTCCTTCTTCTTTATGACCACCTCCCTTTCCTTCAGCTTTGGGATTCTACCCTACAGTCATGACTGCAACAGTGAAACACGATGAACATAGTACAGTTGTGTACACCTACCATAAATGTAGATGTTCGAGTGTCTTCACTGTTGCAGTCTGGGTTTCCCTCCCTCCTGTCCCTCTTATTTTTACTTTTGTGTGGTTCCTTTTTTCACCATTCTTCTGAGGTGTATTTGCAAAGGATATGGGACCTTTCTCATTCTGGGATTCCTGACATCTGGGGCAAGAAAAACTGGAGAAGATGGCGTCGGCTGTCAGCTTTATACTCCTGGCGCTCTGATGTCAGGGAGCATGGTTGAACAGCCGACGCCGGACCCAGACTTTGGGATTCTGGCCGACCGAGGACTGCCTGCCGGCAGGGGAGAACCCTACAGTCATGACTGCAACAGTGAAGACACTCGAACATCTACATTTATGGTAGGTGTACACAACTGTACTTTCTTCATGCAAATAACTGGGAACTCATTACCCAAGACAAATGGGTTTTAAATATAGTGTCCCGGGGATACAGATTTCACTTCCACACATTGCCAATGTCAAGCGGGTGGCCGGACCTACCCCCAAATCAGTGGGCAGAGGCCCAAAAACAAGTACTTTCTCTCTTAAGAATGGGGGGCTATTCAACTGGTACCAGAAGAGGAAAAGGGACAAGGTTTCTACTTGAGACTTTTCCTGGTACCCAGAAAAGACAATTCATGGCGACCTATCTTGGACCTGTCTACTCTAAACACCTTTTTGCAGATTGCAAAATTCAAGATGCTGACTCTTCACCAATTACTTCCTATGCTAGGCAAATATGCCTGGTTGGCAACACTAGATTTAAAAGAAGCATACCTGCACATCCCAATCAGGGAATCTTGCAGAAGATACCTACACTTCAAAGCAGGCTACACACATTATCAGTTCTCTGCACTGCCCTTTGGCTTCTCTACTGCGCCCAGGGTATTCACAAACTGCCTAGCTCCAGTTATTGCATTTTGTAGGCAAAGAAATATTCAAATATAACCATACTTGGACGATTGTCTAATTCCGGCAGAATGCCAGGACATATGTTTGAATCATCTGGCCTTTGTACAGAGTGTTCTAACTTGTCTGGGATACACCATCAATGAAAAGAAATCGCACCTGGTACCCTGTCAACAAATTATATTCCTGGGAGCAAGCTTGAATACAGCTTCCCAGATGGCTTGCCTCACACCAGAGAAACAAATTCATTTGACAACCTACTTCAAACAAGTGGCCACAAAAACCCTGCTATCTGCAAGACAAATACTGCAAGCCTTGGGGTTGATGGCCTCCTGCAATCTTTCAATCCCATATGCAAGACTGCATATGAGGAAAGTACAGTGGTATCTAAAAAGCCTATGGTGTCAACATTCTCAGGATCTAGAAGCAATGATTCCTATCAAACCTTGCCTAGGCCTAGAGTTCCTTTGGTGGGCAGAGGCCTGCCACCAAAACAAGGGACTACCTTTCACACCACCCCCTGTCGCCCAAACCCTGACAACAGATGCATCAGACTATGCATGGGGGTCTTACCTGGCATGGAAGTGCATTCAGGGCAAATGGAACCCAAATAAAATGCACCTGCATATCAGTCAAAAAGAAATGTTAGCTGTACAGAATGCTCTGACAGCCTTCAAGTACCACATTCTTCCAGGACAACTAATTGTAAAGATGGACAACACCACTGTTATGTGGTACATAAGCAGGGGGGTACACATTCTTACCCAAAACTCGCCATGGCTCTGTGGAACGCAGCCTTGAGCTCCCAAGTGCACCTACAAGCCATATTCCTGCCAGGAGAATTAAATACAGTGGCAGACGGACTAAGCAGAAACCTCATGGACCCGCATGATTGGAAACTGGAGCCAAGGAGTTTCAACATGTTGACAAGCAAATGGGGGAGCCCAGATATAGACGTGTTTGCCTCTTCCCCGAACTACCAATTGGACAAATTTTGCACAAGGACTCATCACAAACAAGCCTGGAAATTTGATGCTCTGTCCTTCAGCTGGAAAAACCTATCAGTCTATGCCTTCCCCCCCCTCTGCCTCTGCTCTCCAAAGTACTACTAAAAATCAAACAGGACAAACCAAGGATGATTTTGATTGCTCCAGACTGGCCATGCCAACACTGGTACCCCCTCCTGTACAATGTGTCACGATTACCCCCATGGCACCTGCCTCAGACTCCTTCACTGTTGTTTCAGCAGGAGAACCAGATTCTGCACCCTCAGCTGCTAACACTGAATCTTTCAGCCTGCCTAATTGCATAATCTCTCCTTTACCATCCGTCAGTAAACCTGTGATGGATATCATTTTAGAGGCAAGGAGGCCTAGTGCTAGAAAATCTTATACTGAAAAATGGAAAGGATTCTGTGCCTGGAACCAATCTCAAGGGATGAGCACAGCACCGCCCAATTTACCTCAGATTTTACAATACTTAACCGAGATGTTTCACAAGGGCTTGTCTTTTTCCTCCATTAAAATCCACGCCTCAGCCATTTCAGCTCATTATAACACAGAATCTCCCCTCTTCTCTCATCCACTGCTCAAGCAGTTCCTCAAGAGGAGCCAGAAATTTGAGACCACCCAGGAGAGTTCCAACGCCAGCCTGGGACCATAACTTTGTTTTGGAGAAACTCACGCTACCTCTTTTCGAGCCAGCTGCTACTGCAGACTTAAAATTTCTTTCTTGGAAAACAGCTTTTCGTTTGGCAATCACTTCAGCTAGAAGGGTATCTGAATTACAGGCCCTTATGGCAGTGGAGCCTTTCATCATCTTTCATAGTGTCCCTCAGAACCAGTCCATCCTCAATGCCCAAGGTGGTATCCAGTGTGGCTCTTAATCAGTCCATTCATTTGCCAACCTTCTTTCCCAATCCACAGAACAAAGTGGAGCAGATGCTGCATTCCTTAGATGTGCACAGACAACTTAGATTCTACTTGGACAGGATTAAACCTCAAAGGAAATCGGAACTGCTGGTAGCATTTGCTGCAGGGGCAGAGGGAAAGGCGGTTTCAAAGCAAACCATTTCTAAATGTTTAGGCCATTGCATTAATTTCTGCTATAAGCGCCATGGAAAACCTATCCCCCAGGGGATCAGATCTCACTCCACCAGGGTTGCATCTACCTCTACAGCCTTTCTCAGAGGCGTCCCTACCAGGGACATCCTAGAAGCTGCTACCTGGAGTCCTGTACATACTTTCACCAAGCATTATCATTTGCCAATTTTTTCTAAATCCAGAGCTGGCTTTGCCACTGCAGTCTTGCAGGGCCTTATAGCTGGTCCTAATACTATCTAAATTCCTCCTCCCAACCATAGCTTTGGGAATCTACCCAAATGTAATGACTGCAACAGTGAAACACGAAGAAGATAGTACAGTTATATACACTTACCATAAATGTAGATGTTCGAGTGTATTCACTGTTGCAGTCCTGATTACCCTTCCTCCAGCCCCTGATTACCCTTCCTCCAGCTCCTAGCTTCTTTTGGCTATACCTCTACTTTCCTTTACTATGCTTAAAAGCTTTTTTGGTGGAGGTATATCATTGTAATTTTATATTTAATTGCTTCCCATTAGGGGGGCTCCTGACATCTGGGGCAAGAAGAACTGATGTAATGGAGTCGGCTGCATGTTTTATACCCCTGATGACCTGACGTCATGGAAGAAGGGACAGCAACCAATGCAGGACCCAAGACTTTGTTAATCAGGCTGACTGAGGGCTACCTGCAAGCAGATAACCCAAATGTAATGACTGCAACAGTGAATACACTCGAACATCTACATTTATGGTAAGTGTACACAACTGTACTATACCTCCCCGGAGCACCCCGTCGAGGAGATCCCTTGGAGGTTGAGTAAAAGGAGCCACTTTGATTCTCCTATGAAATCACTCGGTACAGATATGGGTTTTGTGGAAGGAGAAAGGTCTCCAAGATCACCACCCGACGAAGTCTTCTTTGGAAACCTTCTTGAAATCCTATGACAGAGGAGTGGTTGGTCTGCACAAAACCCTTCCCGGAGGAATTGGTACTATGGGAGACTTTCAGGTCTGGCCCATCTACTACCTGGGTGTCAGCCCTGGCTGACCTGCTTATTCAGCTGGTGTCATCGATGGCGTGGAAGGAACCAGATACAGTGGAACCTGTCCCTAAATGTGCAGGCAAGATGTTAAGTACCCCTGATGACAAATTGTTTTGGACCAAAAGTATCCCTGTAGATGCCATGGTTGTTGCAGCAGCTGCCAGGAAAGCTCCTGTGTCCACCCTCCAAATAGAGAATCCCAGGTCGTTGGACAGGTTTGACAAAAGAGTTTACACCTCATCCACTTTTACGCTTAGGGCGTTGACCTGTTTGTCACACTTACCAGGCTACGACGGGACTTAGTCAACGAAGTTTCTAGTTTGTACCCGGGTTCATGTCTGCCAAGGAACAGAAATCCTTTTCCTCCAGGCTGGCCACCCTACATTCTTTAGCCAGTGTAAGTATGAGGTTAATCTCTCATGCTGCGGAGAGTACCTCAAGGGAGGCCAGTTCTGGCAATGCCATATGGCTATCTCTGGATGAGGCTATCCGACTTTGTGTAGTCTTTCAAACAGTCCTTCATTAATGCCGCCTTTTATTTTGGCCCACAGTCCATGACACATTATCCCAGAGTGAAAAGGATGGTAAGATCTGTGTGCCATCAGAATCCATTTTTCTACACCACAGAGGACCTTTTCCAGGAACCAGTGTAGGAGAAAGAAGACGTGGTTTCGGAAGCCACAGGTTCTTTTCCAGGACACTCAAGATGACTTTTCGCTCCGGGAAAGAGGGTGATATAGTCAGAACAGGAGACACCGCCCATGCGTTCAAGGGTGTCCACAAAATTAGGGGTTGCAGGAAACTTTCCAGGACAAGCCCTGGCAGTGATCCTGAACAGTTGCCGGTTGCCCTCCTCTGAAGGAATTTGGGGGATTTTTCTCCTTGCACCCAGAAGCGTGGGGGGCCATCACAAATGACATTTGGCTGCTAAGGATCGTATCCAGAAGATAATTCATTCCCTTTTCCCAAACTCCCAAACAAAGACGTCTCCTCCCCGATGCCCCACCCACTCAGAGGGAGGGGCACAGCCCAACAAATAAAAAAAGTTGCTGCAAAAAGAGTCATGCAAGAGGTCCTCCAATCAAATTGGATTGTGCGTTTACTCCAGATTCTTTTTAGTACCCAAGAAGACAGGGGACTTGGCAATCTATCTTGGATCTGACCTCTCTGAACAAGTTGGTGAAGCACACGAATTTCAGAATGGTCACATTTCATTCCATCTTGCCATTTCTGAAGATGGGTGATTGGATGTGTTGTGTAGACCTAAAGGATGCTGTAGAAAAGAGCGTGTGTGCTGTATCTTTAAGAAACGTTTCAAGGACTGAACATGCATATAAATAGGAAGCATGTGTTAGCTTCAGTGCCATTTTCAGAGTGCAGCCAGAGAGTGAGCATGTATGAGTGTAATAGCTAGTTTGTATGCAGGTTTAAGCGTCAGTCTTGATATGTTTGTACATAATAAAGCTGCTTGAACAGAACCCACAAAGTCTCCTCTATTACATCCTGACTAGATGAGCGACATGGTGTCAGAACCGGGATTCCAGAGACTGCTTTCCAGAGCTACAAGGTGCAGAGTTAACAGTGAAGGTAAGCAAAGAAAAACAAACACGAAAGAGAGCCATATAAGAACCAAAGGTAATGAAAACTTGCACAAAGAGTTTATTTTATAAGAAAGATAAAACGGAGCATTACTAGGGCACAAACCGCATTGTTAAACAAAAGAGAGGAACAGTAGGTTTATTGATTAAACAAAATCTTTAAAATTAAGAGATCTGATAAAACGAGCATGAGAAAAGTACATAATGGGTTTGGAATTACCTTGGAATTGCAAAATGGGCATGTTTAAGGCAAAACAAGCATGTTTAAAGCAAAATGGCATGTTTAGAATAAAATGAGCACAAGAAAAGTATAATAGGTTCATAGGTTGGTACAAGGCTATCAGCCCTAGGGCCTTATACAAGCCTAGCCATAAAAATTACCTGGCTATTTCTTCCCACACTATTTACTTCCCTGGACCCCTGTCTAGCAGGGCGACTGACGTGATCCCCGGGGTGAATTTCCTTTCTCCAATCCAATCGTCAAGGTTCCTTTTGAAGAGAGCCAAAGAGACACTCTGCTTGACATGTATGGGCAATCTATCCCAGAGTCTGGGGAGTCTCTGGGTCAGGAACCTATCCCTCCAGCATGTTTTGTTTATTGTGATGACAAGGTTTAGATCCCTGGAGCATGTGGCTCTGAGGGATTTGGATTTCTTTAAGTGTAGCATGTCCAACCGCTCTGGGTTTGACATGGCCTTGTATGTTATGCAGAGATCGCCTCTGAGTAGACTATATGCGACAGAGTATAGCTGGAGTTTTTTAAGGCGGTCAGCATAGGGCATCTGCTTTAAGCCTGTGATTCTTTTAGTGAGGTATTTCTGCGGCCTTTCCATGGTCAAGAAAAAAGATTAAATGAGCAAAACGTGGGCAAAAAAGGGCACGTTAAGCGTAACTAAAGCAAGGCGATTGCATGTTTTTTGGCAAAGTGCTGTGTTTCGTCATAACTACTACTTCATATTGTATTCAGGGCATAACTAGAGTTATTCGAAGTATCTCAAAGTGTATAAAGGTGCTTACAGTGTGTCTTTATTATTGTGCATGTATTCCAAAGAGTTTATTTGTGTGCCAAGTGCAGGCATTTCTTGAAGTACAGTCAAAGTACAGTGTTTCAAAAAATTTCTTGTACTGGGTGTGTTTATTCCCAAAGTGCCACCATTACAGAGTGTTTCTTGCACTATAAAGAATTATATAGCAAAATACCACCATTTTGCATAAGTTTCAGTGTGCCATGTATTGTTTATTCGCAAAGTGAAGTTACTTCGAAATATTTCTTCCTCTGTGCTTCTTCTGCCCAGTTTATTCGCACAGTGCAGTTATTTTGAAATGTTTCTTACACTGATGAGAGGTGATTTCCTGCAGTACAGTAATTTCAAAAGTATTAGTGTCTGAGAGACATATTTCGCAAAGTTCAGTTATTCAGAGGCTTATTGTGCTATTGGATGTAGTTAAAATACTGGCATACATTTCTGGCATAGTATGAGTATGTTTGTACATATTTGCAAAACCATCCACTGGTATGTGTTAATATGCCTGATGGATTTCGAAAGCCCTCACCACTTGTATTTTATCAGAATATTGCAGAGAATTGGAGAATATTTGAGTAAGAGTATGATATTTTTACACAAGCAGCTTTTTCTGACAAATATGCACGCAGAAGGGCATTCATTTTGGTAAACCTAGCTGGGTCAGAGGCGTTCATTTGTGTATGCACCAGCAGTATATGCGGCAGAAGGTGAAAACCGCCACATTTTTACATAGAATTTATAATATAACTCTCTGTTATAATTATAGCTGTTTAAACTGTTTTTGATGTCTTCATTATTGCTGCATATGACTGTCTCAATGCTTTTTCTTACATTGTATGTTATTTCCTGGAGCTTTTCTCCCCGGTCCTCTACTGAAAATGGACATATATCCAGTTAGACTAGCCCGGTCAACAAATGTAAAATAAATAAAAATAAATAAATATTGTTCTACAGGCTGAATCAAGGGAAGAATCAGAGTGTTTGAAGTGTCATTAACTGGTCTCAGAGACAGTTTGTGAATGAATCTTTCTTTTACCAAAAAAGATGTCCTTTTATTCCAGTGTTGCAGTATTCAGAGAGTGGGTTTACCCTTCTTCCTTCAAGTCTCATCCGGCCAGGTTTCCAAAGTTTTTCAGTCCCCAGTAGGTGCATGGGCCGTAAAAGTGACGTCTGCATGCACCAGCCCTCAGATATTTTCAGCCAGCGGCCATACGCCAGGTGATGCTGTTGCTTGCGGACGTTGGATCTCAATTTTTTAGATAAGTACCCCGTTGGGGAACTCTTCAGTCGTACAGTTTAATTTATAGTTTGTTCATGTCACCTGGAAAGGGCAAGTGTAACTGTGGTCAGCAGATTCCCCACAAAGACGTACACGTCCAGTGTCTCTTCTGTTTGGGCAAGGAACACGACCACGAAAACTGTATGATTTGTAAGTCATTTGTCCCCAAGACCGTACGTCGTCATCATCTAAAATCAAAGACTACAGCAAATAATGTTAGGGATGGAGGCCGTGCATGACGTCCCGTGTGAACCTCTGAAGAAGAGGCCCAAGACCTTGCGGGCCTACCTCTTCAGCTCTACCTCTACAAGCTGCCCCTCAGCCTGTGGCCCACATAGGCCTAGCCGGGGACCCAGCATCCTTCAGCACTGATATATCGGGTACCTCAGAGGATGCCGCACAGTCAAGAGCAGACGTCCATAGAGGCTATACTGGCATCGTCGGTAGACGGGGGGAGGGGGGACGAGTGTTCACTCAGGGTTAGTCGGATTCCGCCTCTGCCATCTCTGCTCCTAAACAGAAGCCTTCGGCTACCCGGATTCCTGAAAGGCCCCTTAAGATAAAACAGAAATCCAAACATCTATCATCCCCTGCTGAACAGCCTACCAGTTGGCAAATTTTTTAGCCAGAACTTGTTTAATGCCTTCATGGAACTTAACCAGAGACTACCACCACCCCCAGTTCTGTGCCTCCCCTCCTCAGCTCTAGGCCTATAATCTCTGGCAGTAGGCCTGAACATTTGGAAGAGGAAGAGTTCTCTGACTCTTCAGAAGATTCCGTCTCTTACGCCTCACAGATTTCCTCCACCCTGGGTTATGGATCCCCAGAGGAAGGCCATATTGAACCAGATTCCCCTGTGGAAGGTTTAACTTTTGGGGAAACTGTCAATAAAAATGGATTATTTCCAATGGGAATCTTCAGATATGACTGAAGTACAGAAAAGATTCTGTGACCTGATCCAAATGGTCACTGGCTTGAGATCAGACCCGTCCAAGCAAGCAGCTGTTCTTGAGATGCCAGCACCTGATAATGTTGAAGCTCTACATCGTTTTCTTGGCATGGTCAATTACTTAGGCATATTTGTACCAGACTTCAGTGAATTGACAGCACCTCTGAGAGAGCTGACGTGCCAGAATGTTACATGGTCTTGGTTGAAGTAGCACCAGAGAGCATTTGAAGACCTTAAGCTGAAAATTACAACCCCACCTACATTAAGATGCTGTGACGTCAGTAAATCAGTAACTCTTTCCTGTGAATCTTCAAAATTTGATCTTGGTGCAGTTATTTTTCAAGAAGGCAGAAGACCAGTAGCCTATGCATCAAAAACCCTTACCCAAACTGAAATGCAATTTGCTCAGATTGAGAAAGAACTTTTGCCAATAGTGTTTGCATGTGTTTTATGATTATATCTATGGTCGAGCTATTCATATTGAAACTGATCACCAATCTCTAGTTGCTATTCTAAAGAAGCTTATATTTTCAGCTCTAGCAAGATTACAAAGAATGATGCTCAAATTGCAAAAGTACAACTTCAGCATGGTCTTTACAAACGGCAAACTTCTTTATCTGGCTGATACCTTATCCAGATCACCCAGAAATGCAATGGAGCAGTTTGACAGAGAGAATTTTGACTTTGATGCTATGGAAGTGAGTAATTTTTCTGCCACGAGACTTGAAGAGCTGAGAGATCATACAAAGACTGATCCAATTTTGCAAAAGCTCAACCACTCAATTAATGCTGGATGGCCCTCAAAGCAATCTAGTGTACCACCTGAAGTGCAAACTTATTTTCCTTACAGAGATGAGATGTTGATGGAAGATGGCATTATTTTCAAAGGTTCTAGAATTGTTGTTCCTGCTTCCTTACAACTTGAATATATCTAGATTTTGCATCATGGTCACCCAGGTTCCGAGTCTACCAAAAGAAGGGCGAGATAACTAGTATTTTGGCCTTCTCTAGTAAAAGACATTGATAAAGTACGTTCTTCTTGTTCAGTATGCAATAGTACTAAACCACATTTGCAAGGAGAACCACTTCAGCTAAGTCAAGTTCCTGAACTACCTTGGTCAACAGTAGCTACTGATGTATTTGAGTGGAACAGTCAGCATTACTTAACATTGGTAGACTGTTATTCAAACTGGTTTGAGATCGATTTACTACATAACCCAGCGTCCACTGCTGTTATCACTAAGTTGAGATGTCATTTCTCATTCCGTGGTAGCCCATGCAAAGTTGTTTCTGACAATGGTACTCCATTTACTAGTCAGTTGTTTTGGAAATTGGCAAGAGAATGGGACTTCATACATGATGTTCATCGTGCATACAGCTGCAGTCATAACAGATGGGTTCTCCTGCCGTCAGGCGGGTCCTCGGTCAGCCGAATTCCAAAGTCTAGGTCCGGCATTGGTTGTCGTCGCTTTTTCCCTGACGTCAGTGCGACAGGGGTATAAAGGAACCAGCCGACGCCATTTTCTCCAGTCTTTCTTGCCGCGCGGTGCCCGAAGCAGAAGCAATTCGCAAGTGCAGGTCGGCCAGCTCCTGAGATTACGAAATTTGGAAACCGAAGTCTTCTTAAAAGCTAAGTACCCCGTTGGGGAAACTTTTCTTGCCTCAGACCGATGTCAGACAAAGTTAATAATTGTATTTCTTGTGGGAAGCAAATACCGCATAAGGATTTCCATTCCCTCTGTATACCTTGTTTAGGCACAGACCACGATGTCTCGGTCTGTTGCTTTTGTGCTACATTCAACAAACGCACTATTAAGCATCGGGCGGAGTTCGCCCAGCATTATTTTGGGAAAGCATTTAACTATACTATGTCGTCGGATACTCCGACTCCGGTTTTGTCTAAAAAACGCAAAGACAAGGACCGACACACGAGGTCCGTGGCCTCTACCGACACCACGCCAAAGCCGACTACACGTGGTCCGGTTCTCAGTGAGGCGCCTACGCAGCCCCTGATTACCGACGACACTTCTTTGACGGTGTCTCCTGTACCCGAGGTCGCAGGCTCCTCGGCCCACACCCCGACTACAGATACCGAAGCCACTCTTGGCGTTGAAACTCAGAATGTGGACAGGTCCACCTCCACTCAAGGTGTCTTCAGACCTTCCTCTTTTTTCCTCCATCAAGGCTTTCACAAAGTCTAAAGCAACCATGCACTCTAAGAGACCAGCTACACAGGGCCCATCTCCAGGGCCCATGCCTAAGAAACAGATGCTTAAAATGGCTGAGGATTTAATTACTCTAATCAGAGGTTCTCAGCCCCCACCGGACAAAAGGCCCAGAGTGGAGGAAGATTCCCCCTCCTCTGATCAGGGCTCCATTATTTCAGGGCACTCTGATGATGAGGAACATTCTTACTCCCCCTTTGAAGACTTTGATGCGGAGGAGTCCATCCCTTCTGTATCCCCCCTGAGGATTACTCATTTGGGGAAACTTTGCATACCTTAAGGGAACACTTCCACTGGGAAGGCCAGGATTATTCAGATTCCAAGAAAAGGCTCAGGGAATTTCTCTTGTTACCTCAGCATAGGCCTCTGGCTATACCTCCTGTCTTGGACATCCTAGATGATGTTTACTCGGAGGCCTGCCTTAACCCGGACTCTCTACCTCCAGCTCCAGTTAAGCCTGACAGGTACTACAGGGTTCTTGACTCACACCAATTTCTTTACAAAAGCCATGCTGCTGACCCAAAAACCATCTCACAGGGCCCCAAGGGAGTTAAGGCCTCCATTGCCAAAAATCCATTGCCTTCCGAGAGAGATTCCAGATCCTTAGAAAGGTGGGGAAAAAGGTATATACCTCGGCTACCTTATCCATGAGGGCCTTAAACTGTCAGTTTCATATGCTAAAATACCAACAGTTTTTGTTATCACAATTGAAGAGTAAAATGTCACAACCTGAACAACCAGACTTGAAGGAGTTGCAGGATTTGATGCATAGTGCAGAACAAGTGGGTAAGCATACCTTACAATGTGGTTTTGATGCTCTAGAGGCCTCATGTAGAGCTGCTGTTACAGGATCAGTCATACGTAGGCATGCCTGGCTCAAGGAACAAGCCTTGCCTGATCATGTCAAAGCTAAATTACTAGACTCCCCTCTTCAAAAGGATGTACTATTTGGTGCTAATGCTGAGGAGGTATTAAGGAAAATGGAGGAAAAGGCTAAATCAATGCAAACGGTGAAAGAATTTCTACAGGTTCAACCCCCACGTTTTAGCAGAAATTGGCCTTCCAAAAACTGGTCCTTTCCTGCCACAGACAGACCCCAAAGAGGCAGATACAGGCGCCCGAGGGGCAGAGGACAATCCCAAGGATCGTATAGAGGCAGACAATGGCAAACTCCTACACAAAGAGGTGGTGAGGACAACGCGCAATCTTTCAGAAAGCAAACCCAATGACTTTCCCCTTTGCATGCCAACCAGGTCTCAAATGGCAGCCCCCTTAGGAGGAAAGCTGGCATTATTTTCAAAAAATTGGCATGTTGTCACAAAGGACAAATGGATCCTGGACATTATAAACAGAGGCTACAAATTCCATTTTCACACCCTTCCAAAAATGAGAGGCATGCCAAACCTGCCACACAATCAAAGGGCAGAGGCACAAAGGCAAATTACAGATCTCATAAACATGAAAGCTATTCAAGAGGTACCTACGCACGAGCAAGGTCAAGGTTTTTATTCCAGGCTATTTCTGGTGCCAAGGAAGGGAAAAGATTGGAGACCTATTTTGGATCTATCCATCCTAAACACATTTCTACTGCACAAAATTCAAGATGCTCACTCTACAGCAACTTCTTCCCATGCTGGGAAAGGAGTCTTGGCTGGTAACATTGGACCTCAAGGAGGCATACCTGCATGTCCCAATCAGACAAAATTGCAGAAGGTACC
Organism: Protopterus annectens; assembly: GCF_019279795.1. Classification (NCBI taxonomy): domain Eukaryota; kingdom Metazoa; phylum Chordata; order Ceratodontiformes; family Protopteridae; genus Protopterus; species Protopterus annectens. The sequence goes on from NC_056731.1 coordinate 301,337,345, forward strand.
TCAGATTTCTTGCAGGTTCAACCCATTATCAATTCTCTGCATTGCCCTTTGGCTTATCTACTGCACCCAGAGTATTCACGAAATGCCTGGCATCAGTAATTGCCTACTGCAGACTTCAAGGGATACAAATATACCCCTATTTGGACGACTGCCTGTAAGCTCAAAAATAGTCAAAAACCACTGAACAAAAATGCTGAAAGAGTCCAAAAGTACGCCAAAACCAAAGGTGAACGTATTTTATTAATAACGTTTTCGCTTCTGTTTAACAGGAGCTTCATCAGACAATTACAAACGGCGCAAAGTGCACTTTTTAAAAACAACCAGGTATACAGTATGATGTCATTTCCTTTGAAATCAAACTTGTAACCACCACACCTGTTTAACAAGGCATCATCAGTATTCAAAACAAAGAAGCATTCCAAAACACATAAAATTTTTGTGTGTATATATAAAATAAGTGGTAAAATTTTTACCCAAATAAAATACACATCGTAAGTGTAAACTGTAGAGGCTATAAATTCATGCATTCTTTTAAAAATTATTTAAAATTAATTAAAATTTAATAATAACAGATCCAATCAGATCCTCGAAAAAAAGGACGCGGTTATAGTGTCTAAAATAAATTTTGATAACCAAAATGTATAATTGCAACTAATTCAAAGCATGCTTCTTAAACAAAACTCATAAAAGAAGCAGTTAAGAATGTAAAACACATTTTTGTTCCATTTTACAAAGGGAAGGTCCAATAAGTGACCTTAATAAGGTCTGTGTTGTGTAAAATAGACTTTTCAAAGTACAGCAGCAAAAAGTTCAAGACCTAAGGTAACTTTTATACTTTAAGATGACAGAGATGTTACAGGCTTCATTTAAACCTGGGGGAGAGAATGCATTTAATAAGAGTTGCCATTCTAGCTCTTTTATTTCTATTATTCTATTATTATTCTATTTCCTATTTGGACGACTGCCTGATCCAAGCGGACAGCAAGCACATTCTTCTGAAACATCTGGCTTATGTAATAATGTTATTGAAATCTCTGGGATACACAGTCAACAAAAAGAAATCAAGGGTAATACCCTCTCGGACTAATTCAATACTTCAGAACACTAGCAAATTGCACCAGGCTGAGTGCAAGGAAAATCCTGCAGGCTCTGGGATTCATGGCATCTTGCATCTTACTAATCCCATGTGCAAAGCTGCATATGAGGAAACTACAATGGTACCTGAAAAACATATGGTCTCAACACAGCCACAGTTTGGAAACAATAATACCACTAATTCCATGTCTGCAAAAGGAATTTCTGTGGTGGGCTCAAGCATGCCAAACAAACACAGGTCTTCCATTCAGCAAGCCTCAAGCAAATCAAGTCATCACAACAGACGCCTCGGACTACGCCTGGGGGGCACACATGACATCTCGGTGCATTCAGGGCAAATGGTCCCAAAAAGAAAAGCACCTTCACATCAATCAAAAAGAAATGCTAGCAGTAATAAATGCTATTATAGCTTTCAAGGACCTTCTACAACCAGGTCAACTGTTGATAAGAACGGACAACACCACAGTTATGTGGTACATAAACAAACAGGGAGGAACACATTCTTACCCCCTATGCAGACTGGCCATGTCAATTTGGAACATGGCCATGGACTTACAAATGGAACTACAAGCACAGTACTTGCCAGGCAAGGAAAACACGCTGGCAGACAGCCTAAGCAGGAATATGACAGATCCACACGAATGGAAATTGCATCCAAAAGGTTTTACAGAAATAATCCAAGAATGGGGAAGGCCAGACATAGATCTCTCTGCCTCCCACAAGAATCATCAATTGACAAAATTCTGCTCAAGGATCTTCCATCCAAAGGCCTGGAGAGTGGACGCTCTTTCTTTCAGTTGGACATCAATGACAGTTTATGGCTTCCCTCCTCTTCCTCTGCTGCCCAAAGTTCTATTAAAGACCAAAGCAGACAGACCAAAGATGATTCTCATTGCTCCGGACTGGCCAAGGCAACACTGGTACCCACTCCTGAGGAGCCTGACGCATTCCCCACCATGGACCCTGCCTCTAATGCCTCTTCTTCTGACTCAGCACAGTTTCAAAACTCTTCACAGCCAGCTAAAAACACTCAATCTAACCGCATGGAAGATTCCTTAGCATCACAACAGGCCCTACTCTCCAAGGAGGTGCAGGATGTCATTTTGGAGGCCAGAAGGCCATCAACTAGAAAAGCTTACTCCGCAAAATGGAACCGTTTTTGTGTCTGGAATGAGAAAAAGGGCCAGGATCCCTGAAAACTGAATTTACCTCAAATACTACAATATTTGGCTGAACTGCTAAGCAGTGGACTTTCTTTCTCCTCCATCAAAATACATGCCTCAGCCATTTCTGCAGAATACAACAGTGATCCACCTTTATTCTCTCACCCTCTCTTAAGACAGTTCCTCAGAGGGGCTAAGAATTTAAGGCCTCCAAGGAAACAACCAATACCTGCTTGGGATCTTAATTTCATTCTGGAAAAATTGACCTTGCCTCCCTTTGAGCCAGCTGCCTCATCAGATTTGCAATATTTGTCCTGGAAAACAGCTTTCCTTCTGGCTATCACCTCAGCTCGTAGAGTTTCAGAACTACAGGCTCTCATGGCTGTCCAGCCTTTTATCATCTTCCATCAGGACAGAGTTTCCTTATGAACCAACCCGTCCTTTATGCCTAAAGTGGTATCCAGGGTAGCTTTAAATCAGGCCATACATTTACCTACTTTTTATCCTAATCCTCAAAACAAAGGGGAGAGATTACTACATTCCTTGGACATCCTCAGACAACTGCGTTATTATTTGGACAGAACAAAGCCTTTCAGAAAATCAGAACAGCTCTTTGTGGCCTATGCGGTAGGAGCTCAAGGGAAGCCAATTTCCAAACAGACAATCTCAAAATGGATAGCTCACTGCATACGCTTTTGCTATTCCTTTCATGGCAAAACTGTTACTACAGGCATTAGAACTCATTCCACCAGGGCCACAGCCACCTCTGCAGCCTTCCTCAGAGGAGTTCCTACCAAGGATATTTTGGAAGCAGCCACTTGGAGTTCTGTGCATACCTTCTCCAAGCACTACAACCTACCATTATACTCCAAATCTAGAGCAGGCTTTGCCACTGCAGTCTTGCAGGGCATTTTGGCTCCTCCTAGTTCCACCTAGTGCCTACCACCCCTTTCTTAGCTTTGGGATTCTACCCATCTGTTATGACTGCAGCTGTATGCATGATGAACATAGTACAGTTTTGTACCTACCATAAATGTAGATGTTCGAGTGCTAATACAGCTGCAGTCCAGGTTTCCCTCCCTCCTTCCCCTCTTGGGACAGACCTATAGGCTAACACATCCTCATACAACCTGATTGGGGTTTTCATTTATGATGTATTTGCTTGCAACTACTGTATTTTGATTATATTGCACTGCATTATCACACAGATTTATGTATTGCCTTCCTTCTGGGGGCACCTGACATCTGGGGCAAGAAAAACTGAAGAAAATGGCGTCGGCTGGTTCCTTTATACCCCTGTCGCACTGACGTCAGGGAAGAAGCGACGATAACCGACGCCGGACCTAGACTTTGGAATTCGGCCGACCGAGGACCCGCCTGATGGCAGGAGAACCCATCTGTTATGACTGCAGCTGTATTAGCACTCGAACGTCTACATTTATGGTAGGTACAAAACTGTACTTTACTAGTAGTTCAGAATTTCCAGTCAAATGGACTAGCTGAATGTGCAATACAGAGTGCAAAGCAATTACTTGAAAGATCAAAGCGTGATAGTATCAATGTCTTTTTGAATTTACTGAATCTCAGAAACATACCCTGTGATGATATACGTGGCTCGTCTGCTTAAAGATTTATATCTAGGTAAACCAGAACAACATTTCCTATTAGTTCCAGTTTGCTGAGGCCTAAAGGTAAGAACAACAGAACCTTTAGAGCCCAATTCAGGAAGGATTCTTTCCAGAAGTCCAGCTATGATAAATTGAGCAGATTTCTTCATCCATTGAAAGGAGGAGAGGCAGTGAGGATGCAAACAGCAAAAGGTTTCAACTTGATTGGTCAAGTAATGGGTATATGTAACAAGCTGAGATCCTACTTCGTAGAATCAGATTGTGTGGAGTACAGGAGAAATCGCAGACATCTTCTTCGTGTACCAGAATCAGTATTACAGCATTGATGTTCATCGTGTTACACTGCTGCAGTCATTACACTTGGGTTATCCTGCTGTCAGGAGGTCCCGCAGTCGGCCAGAGTTCCAAAGTCTTGGTCTGGCGTCGGGTGCTGTCGCCTCCTCCCTGACGTCAGTGCGACAGGGGTATGTAAGATGCAGCCGACACCATTTTCTTCTGTCTTTCTTGCCGCGCGGTGCCCAAAGCAGAAGCAGTTTGCAAGTGCCGGTCGACCGACTCCTGAGATTTTCATTCTGAATCCAGAACCGAAGTCTTCTAAAAGCTAAGTACCCCGTTGGGGAAACTTTTTCTTGCCTCAGACCGATGTCAGTAAAAGTTAATAACTGTATTTCTTATGGGAAGCAAATACCTCATAAGGATTTCCACTCCTGTTGTATTCTATGCCTAGGCCCTGACCACGACGTCCCTGGTTGTCGGTTTTGTGCTAGGTTTAACAAGCGCACTATTAAATGTCGGTTTGATTTTGCCCGACATTATTTTGGTAGAAAATTAAATTACAACATGCCGTCGGAAATTCCGACGACCGCAATGCATAAAAAGCGCAAGGACAGGCATACGAGGTCCAAAACGGGCGACGAGGCCTCTTCTAGGACAGTCACCGGTTCTCCGGTTTTCAGCGAGGTGCCTACACAACCCCTGATGACCGCTTCCACAGAACCAAAGACCGCCTCCGACTCCCACGTGGAGCTGGCTGGGCCTTCGGACGCACTAGGCCTTCAGTTTACCGATCCTAAACCTACAGAGGAAAGCGAAGTAGCTGAGCAATCCACAGCTACAGAGGGTGTTTTCAGACCTACCCAGTTAACTTTTAAACCCTCTGTTAAGTGTAAGCCCCCCTTAAAGGCTAAGAAACGGACACAACTCTCTCCAGGACAGGCTTTCATGCCTAAGAAACAAATGCTAAAAATGGCCGAGGACCTCATCACCCTGATCAGGGGGTCCCATCCCACTCCTGATAAAAGGCCCAGGCAGGATGCAGACTATGAATCTTCTGACCAGGTGTCCATTTCCTCTGACTCTTCCTCGGACCTAGGATATTCTGTACCCCCTTATGAGGATTCTGATGCTGAGGAATCAATTCCATCAGCCTCTCCATCTGAGGATTACTCCTTTGGGGAGACCTTACATACCATGAGAGAGCATTTCCATTGGGAAGGCCAGGATTACTCAGAATCCAAGAAAAGACTCGGAGACTTCCTTTTATTGCCCTAACACAGACCCCTTGCTATCCCACCAGTTTTAGACATTGTGGATGATGTGTACACTGAATCCAGTTTGAACCCTGACTCCTTACCCCCAGCCCCAGTTAAACCTGATAGATATTACAGAGTCCCTGACTCTCTCAAATTTCTGTACAAAAGCCCTGTTGCTGACCCTGAAACTATTTCTCAGGGACCCAAAGGGATTAAGGCCTCATCAGCAAAAACCCAGTTCCCTCTGACAGAGATTTCAGAGCATTAGACAGATGGGGAAAGAAGGTATATACGTCAGCCACTTTAGCAATGAGAACCTTGAATTGCCAGTTTCACATGCTAAAATATCAGCAATTTTTGATGTCTCAGTTGAAACAAAAGATGCTTCCAGATTCAGATCCTTCTAACTTAAAAGAAATGCACAATTTATTGCATGCAGCTGAACAAGTAGGAAAACATACTTTGCAATGTGGGTTTGATTCCTTAGAGGCCTCTTGTAGAGCAGCAGTTATAGGCTCTGTCATTAGAAGGCATGCTTGGTTAAAAGAACATATGTTACCAGATCATGTTAAGGTCAAACTGTTGGATGCACCTTTGCAGCGGGATGTGCTGTTTGGAGTTAAGGCAGAGGAGGTATTAAAGAAGATGGAGGATAAGGCAAAATCTATGCAAACGGTGAAAGATTTCTTACAGGTTTAGCCTCCTCGTTTTAGCAGAAATTGGCCAACAAAGAATTGGTCCTTTACAGTCACAGATAGACCTAAAAGGGGCAGATACAGACGTCCAAGAGGTAGAGGTCAGACGCTAGGCCCTTACAGGCCTTGACAATGGAGCACACCAGGCCAAAAAGAAGGGGAGGACAGTCCTCAACCTTATAAAAAACAGCCTCAATGACTTTCCACTACAGCTGCCAAACAGCTCTCTCTCTAGGCAGCCCCCTTAGGAGGAAAACTGGCACCTTTCTATCACAACTGGCATTGCATCACCAAAGACAAATGGGTTCTCAACATTTTTATCTCAAGGTTTACAGGTTCCATTTCCACACCCTTCCAAGGCTAAAATGCATGCCAAATCTGCCACCAAATCAATGGGCACAGGCTCAAAAACGAATTACAGCACTCATGGACATGAGAGCTATTCAAAAGGTACCAGGACAAGGATTTTACTCAAGACTCTTTCTGCTTCCCAGAAAGGACAAAGCCTGGAGACCCATTCTGGACCTTTATACACTAAACACTTACCTGGATGTTCCGAAATTCAAAATGTTGACACTACAGCAGCTTCTTCCCATGCTGGGCAAGAAAGCTTGGCTCGTGACTTTGGACCTCAAAGAGGCATACCTGCATGTCCCTATCAGACAAAATTATAGAAGATACCACAGATTTTCTAGCTGGTTCAATGCACTATCAATTCTCTGCACTGCCCTTTGGCTTATCTACTGCACCCAGGGTCTTCACAAAGTGCCTGGCACCAGTAATTGCATTTTGCAGGTAAAAAGGAATTCAGATTTATCCGTACCTGGACGACTGCCTGATTCAAGCAGAGAGCAAGGACATTCTACTAAAGCATCTGGCGTATGTAAAAAAGTTATTAAGTTGCCTGGGGTACACAGTAAACGAAAAGAAATCAAAACTAGTGCCCTCACAACAGATAATATTTCTGGGTGCCAGCTTGAACACAGCGGCCTAGATGCCTTATCTCATGCCAGACAAGCAAGGTACTCATAAAAGCCAGGCAGGAAGAGCCAAAAATGATATTGATTGCACCAGACTGGCCACGCCAGCACTGGTACCCAATCTTAAAGAACTTGTCACAAGAACCACCCTGGATTTTACCACAAATTCCACAGTTACTGACTCAGCACAACAATCAGATACTTCACAGCCAGCTAAAGACCTTAAATCTGGAAAATTCCTTAGTCAAGCAAGCAATGCCTCTCTCCAAAGCTGTTATGGATGTCATTCTGGAGGCCAGAAGGCCTAGCACCAGGAAAGCATACTCGGAGAAATGGAAGAGATTCTGTGCCTGGAACCAAGCGCACAGCCTTGACCCTCTAGTCCCAAACATTCCTCAGATACTGCAATACTTAACTGAGATGCTGGACAAGGGCCTCTCTTTTTCATCCATCAAGATCCACGCCTCAGCTATCTCTGCTCATTACAACACAGATCCACCAATTTTTTCTAATCCTTTGCTCAAACAATACCTCAGAGGGGCTAAAAACATAAGACCGCCCCGTAGAGCACCAACACCTACTTGGGACCTAAATTTTGTTTTGGAAAAATTAATTTTACCTCCTTTTGAGCCAGCTAACACAGCAGAATTAAAATACGTCTCTGCTACTGGCAATAAAATCAGCACGAAGAGTTTCAGAATTACAGGCACTAATGGCAGTGGAACCTTTCCTCATCTTCCACCAGGACAGGGTGTCTTTAAGAACCAACCCTACATTTATGCCAAAGGTGGTATCAAGTGTGGCTCTAAACCAAACTATTCACTTGCCAACTTTTTATCCAAAACCACAGAACAAAGGGGAGAGACTACTACATTCTTTTGACATTCACAGACAGTTACGCTTCTTCTTGGACAAAACCAAAGCTTTCAGAAAATCTGAGCAATTATTGGTAGCATACGCTGCAGGAGCACAAGGAAAAGCCATTTCAAAGCAGACTATTTCAAAATGGATAGGACATTGTATACGTTTCTGCTATACCCACCATGGGAAACCTGTACCTAGCAGCATTAGATCTCACTCCACCAGGGCAACAGCCACTTCAACTGCCTACCTCAGAGGAGTACCTACCAAGGATATTTTGGAAGCAGCAACATGGAGTTCTGTGCATACCTTCACCAAACACTACCATTTGCCTCTGCTGTACTGCAGGGCCTTATAGCCACCCCTAATGCCTTATAGATCCAGCCTCCCTACCTCAGCTTTGGGATTCCACTCAAGTGTAATGACTGCAGCAGTGTAACACGATGAACATAGTACAGTTTTGTACCTACCATAAATGTAGATGTTCGAGTGTAAACATTGCTGCAGTCCAGGTTACCCTCCCTCCTTCCCTTCTTACTTTCTGGTACTTACCTAGGGCATATACCCTTTATTACCTATGGGGAGTATTTGCTGGTAACTACAAATGGTTGTTTGCTTTTCTTCTGTATTTTTTACTAGCAATTTGTATTGCCTACCTATTTGGGGGCACCTGACATCTGGGGCAAGAAAAACTGAAGAAAATGGCGTCGGCTGCATCTTATATACCCCTGTCGCACTGACGTCAGGTAGGAGGTGACAGCAACTGACGCCGGACCAAGACTTTGGAACTCTGGCCGACTGCGGGACCGCCTGACAGCAGGATAACCCAAGTGTAATGACTGCAGCAGTGTTTACACTCGAACATCTACATTTATGGTAGATACAAAACTGTACTTTCCTGTGATACAGACTCTAGATCTCAGAGCATTCCAGACAATGTTCCTGTTGCAGAACATGTGTTAACTTCTACTTCCATTCCTGATGATGTTCCTAAGGTTGAACATTCAGCAGAGGTGGTTCCAGTTGCTAAACCTGATTCTGAATTTTATGTCACATGTTTTGGTTGTATTTCCCTACCTAGTGTGAAATACACAGCGACCTGGACTTGATTGTATTTATGTATATCTAGTTCTGTATAATTGCATGACAAAGAATTATTTGTATTGATTGCATGTCTACAGATATTGTCAGTGTTGCATAATCTATTTCTCAAAAAGGGAGGACGTAGAACAGAGCATGTGTGCTGTATCTTTAAGAAGTGTTTCAAGGAGTAAATGTGCATATAAATAACAAGCACGTGCTAGCTTCAGTGCCATTTTGAGATTGCAGCCAGAGAATGAGCATGTATGAGTGCAATAACTAGTTTGTATATAAGTTTATCTAAGTTAAAGTTATTAAGCCTCAGTCCTGATGTGCTTGTACTTAATAAATCTGCTTGAGCAGAACCCATGAAGTCTTATCTATTACATCCTGAGTAGATGAGCGACAGATGCGCACTACCATATAAAGATGGACTGGCGCTCCAGGCATTTTCTGTGTTTCAGGCTGAGAGCCAGTCACTACGAGTTCAGGGAGCTTCCATTTGGTCTCATCTCGACCCCAAGGGTTTTCACCAAATGTCTAGCAGTGGTTGCAGATCATCTCCATCTGCAGGGTTAACAAATATTTCCATATCTGAATGACTGGATTCTGGCCACTGTAACTGACTGGATTCTGGCCACTGTAACCATGCATCTAGTCCTTCAGGCCAGGGATTACTTCCTCAAGTTGGCCCCAATAGTGAGGATAACCATCAACATACAGAAGTCTCAGTTGGATCTGATACAAGCCATAGACTTCATTGGGGCCCACCTGGACACAAGGACATCTTATACTTACCCGATGACAGACCAGGCTTTCAAGCTTGAGATTTCATAGCCAAATTCTGACTATCCCAAAGGCCAGAACCAGCTTAGTTCTTAGAGCATTAGGCTCAATGGCGGCCACTATAACCCTTCTACACATGGCACATTTTCACATGCAGGTATTACAGTGGACGTTGACTGTCAAGTGGTCACTTTTTTCAGGAACCCTCTGAATTTTCCCATCAAACTCTCATGTGTGCAAGGAGTTTCTGCTTTGGTGGCTTCACTCAGTAGAAGTTACTCAAGGACACCTATTCGTTCTTCCATTTCTGAACGTTACATTGACCATGGATGCCTTCCAGCTCTGGTGGGAGGCATTGTCTAGGTTGAACAGTCAAGGCATATGGATGCCTCAAGAGACCAAGTTGCATGTCAGAGTACTGGAGATGAGAGGAGTTCTACTAGCATTGCAAGAACTCGACAGCTTTCTACCTCTGGGGACTGTTGCGATACAAACGGACAATATGTCAGTGGTTTGCTAGATCACAAAGAGGGAGGGAGAAGGTCTTTCCTCTATGTCGAAAGGGATTTAGAGTGTGGCAGTGGGTGATCTCTACCAACTGCTTTCTGGTAGCAGCTCACATTCTGGGACAGTCCAACATACTAGTCAACAGGCTTAGCCAAGTGTTACTGATACCTCATGAATGGTCCCTGAATCTGTAAGCAGTAGACATGATCTTCCAGAAATGGGGGTCATCCTTGCTGCGATCTGTTTGTCCCCTTTCAACAACAAATGCTGCGGGTATTTTGCCTTGATGCCTTCTCAGGGGCAGTCACCCAGGGATGCTCTAGTCCATGTTTGGCCCACCAGTCTTCTCTATGCCTTTCCTCTTCTACCATTAATTTTCAAATTCTTAAAGAAGGCTCTCAGGTTGCAGAGCATAGTAATCCTTATTGCCCCTTTTTGGACTAGGCAAACCTGGTTCACCTTTCTTTGATCTCATCTGGTTTGCCCTCCAATGAGATTGGATCTGGATCCAGATCTGCTTTCTCATCCATCAGGGCATCCTCACCCAGACATACAGGGCCTGAAACTAGCTGCATGGTTTTTCCACTTACGATGATGGCAAGAATACCCAGGCTTTCTTCCCCCGTTTGAGAAATTTTGATCTCCTCACATAGGTCTTCAACGCGCAACATTTACAATAGTAAATGGGAAAGATTTTTCTTTTGGGCTGAACAGATCCCTTTACAGCTCCAGTGGCAGTCACACTAGACTTTCTTGGCTTCCCTTTTTCTGGGATGGCACTAGTTATTTTACTGTCAAAGTTCAACTAGCAGCTATATCCAGTTTTCACGTTGGTTTTGATTCCCTAGCGCTTGCTTCTTATAAACTGTGCAAGGCATTTCTTAGGGGCATTTTCCTGCTCCAACCTCTGACTCCCCCATGGGATCTGACTATGATTTTGCAAGCCTTGGTACATCTGCCCTTTGAGTCTGCAGTTACTGTGGGTTTGAGGTTTCTTTCCAGGAAAGCTCTGTTTTTAGTAGCTATTGCATCTGCCAGAAGAGTGTCTGAACTTCAAGCCCTTTCTGCAAAATTTTCGTATTTAATTTTTTACAAGGACAGAATGACCCTGTGTACTAATCCTTCCTTTTTACCCAAGGTGTTGCTAAGGAGGGTAACAATCAGTCCCTCACTGTTCCAGTCTTTTTTTCTAATTATCAAAGCAAAGGTGGGTACACACTGCATTTGCTCGATGTGTGTAGATAACTTTGTTTCTATTTACACAGAACCAAGTTCTTTAGAAAGTCTGATCAGTTGTTCATCTCTCTTTCAAATGCAGAGAGAGAGAGGTAGCTCTGTTATCAAAGTTGCGCTACTAAGATGGTTAAAAGACTGTATTACCTATATCTACTCTTTCAAAAATATTCCTTTACCAGGACAAATCAAGGCCCATTCTACAAGGTCTATGACTACATTTCTGGTTTTTTGGTCCAGAGTTTCAATTGGGGATATTTGTGTTGCTGCTGCATGGTCAAATCCCCACAGTTTTGTTATGCATTACAAATTGGACATCATTATCCAGGAGTAGAAGTGGCTTTGGTTCTGCTGTACTCCGGAATATTCTTCCATGAGGGCCACCCTGGATCTTGGTAGCTGCGGACTCTGTCCCACAGGTTAATGAAATGAAGAGGACATCAGATAAAGAAGTTATGTTCTTACTGTAACATTCCATCTTTGTTGTCCATCTTCATTTCCATTAACCTTTCTTCCCCACTTCCCCCTAGCCAAGTCTTTGGGCAACCTGTATAATTCTCAAAGGAATCTGTATTCCTTCTGTTGAGCTCCTGATGTTTCTTCCTTATATATATGTGTATACATATTTAATTTGTTTGCTTTTGCGAGAGTGTGGTAAGTGTTGTATGTGTCATGCCTCTGTTTTTTGGGACAATTCTATCTGAGGTATTCTGGGGGGGGGGGGGGGCATTATGGGTAGGAAAGAGGAGCTCAAGTCGGGAAGCTCAAGCTGGAGAAAGCAGCCAGTCTGTTCGAGGATCGGAACCAAGGCCGACAAGTTAATGGAAATGAAGATGGACAACACAGATGGAATGTTATGTTAAGAGCATAACTTCTTTTTTAGACCTTTTTTTGCTACTAATGTAGATTCTGTCCTATCATTGCTAGCAGTCTTTCTCTCTTTTTTTTTTTTTTTTTTACCACTCTTGAGATAATTTTTCATTCCATTCCTAGTATTTTCTCCTTCTTTCGCAATAATAACGGATATATGTATATATATATTATATATATATATATATATATATATATATATACACACATATATATATATATATATATATATATATATATATATATATATATATATATATATATATATGTGTGTGTATATATATATGTGTATATATATATATATATATATATATATATATATATATACATAATAGTAATAGCTTTCTAGTTGTTTTCCTAAGTTGTGTTCTTTGTGTGTAAGGTTTTCCACCATACCAGAAAAATACACATCTGTTTCAAGAAATGCACTTCCTGTGGGCATAAGATACTTAATTCAAATTCAGTGCAAATGCAGTGTGTATTGTTTAGGCCCTGCTCACCTTGAGATTTTTTGTGAAATCTGTGCAGGTTTTAATTCCAGCACTATAAGTGAAAGGCGTAACAAGCTTATTTTGAAAAGAATGTTGCCTGCTTCTTCATCTCTAGCTCCTTCTATTCACCTGGTGCAGTATTCTTAACATTTGGGAGATCTCTGCAGCAGATGACCTGACATCGGCCAGTATACAAAAGTCTTTCACTACTGTAGGATGCGTAGTACGTCGCATGTAGACTGCTGTCATATGTCGGCCATAAAAGTGACATACGCACTCATCTTCTTCAGAACTGAATGTCCCAGGGGGAAGCCAGAGTAAGGAAGGTAGGGTATGACCACCCAAGGAAAGGAACTAAACCACCAGGGGGAAGAGGGAGGGATTGGAGTACTGCAACAGTGAAGAGAAGGACATCTACTGTTAAGGTAACATTTTACGCAACTACTCTGTGTCCTTCTATTCATCTATTGCAGTGTTCTTAAAGTGAAGGAGAATCTTGCATCCTACAGTAGTGAGAGACTTTTGTATACTGGCCAACATTTGGTCATCTGCTGTGGAGATCTCCTATATGTTTAGAGTACTGCAACAGAGAAGAGGGACATCAATCGTTATGGTAAGATTTTGCACAGCTATTCTTTCAGGGGCTCAAACACCCTTGAGGAGTCAGAAGAGTTTGGAGACCAGGGAGTCTAAGAAATGCTGTCTGATCTCCATCTTCAGCTCCAAGTTTGGAGCTGCCATCAAAATTGAAAAAGGTCTCTGATCTGACCTTATCGGATTCTCCTACTACTAAGGCTAAGAAGGCTTCGGATCATACTTTGTTGCTTCTCTCTGGAGCTAGTTTCTTTGAGACTGAGATCCCTTTTCTTACAGGAGACTCCTAAAAAGACCTCTCATCTTTATCCATCAGGTCTTCTGGGAGTCGTTCTGAATATTATGTGGATAGTATGATGAGAAAGTTTCTTAGAGCTAAAATCCAGATGAGGGTCCTTCAGGCTCCATCCCCCATTGAATCCATGCGTCTGCAACCTTCGCACTCTTTAGTGACTCCTTCTCCGATCTGACCTGCGGTTTAGGAGCTGTCAGTTCCAAAGATCCCAAGAGTCGAGGCTTCGGATCTAAAAATGCTACCCTCTTCTACTCCAACTCTTTCCCTGATCCGTTCGGCTCCAAGTGTTTTAGAGCAGAACGAGTCTTGGAGCTGATGTATTAGCGTTTGGGCCAGAGGAGGGGGGTGACTTTGACTCAGAGGGTTTAGGAGCTATCACTTCCCCTTGTCCCTCTACTCAAGTCTCATACAGACTGCTTTTAGGTCACGTGTGTCTGTTATACAGGGCCATCTCAGACTCAGCCTTGATGGAGTTGCTGCATATCCATAAGTCAAACTCCACTCATGCAACCTGCACGTAAGGCCTCAAACTGAACTGCGACATTAATAGAACTTGTTGGTGGGATAGAGTTGTATCCCAAAGACTCCATCTGTGGAATAGACTCCCTCTCCATGTTAAACAGAGTACCCCACTAGCCCTCTTTAAGAGAAATGCAGATGACTGGAAGGGAAACAGAAAATACACCCTGGGATCCCACCTGTGTCCCTGCTGGACAGGGGAAACAGATGCTTACTTTGTGGGAACATGGATGAAATTCTTGACTAGGCTTTTAAGGCCTCCGGACCAATAGCCCACTGTCTTCCTTTGAACCTACGGACCTATTTACTATACTTTTTATTGTGTTCTGCTTATTTAATACTTTGTATTTTAATACTGTAAACTGAACTGCACTGTTTGTACTGCATTTGTCTGACTTACTGCACCTGTTAAAACATATTTTGGTGCTATTTTCACTGTTTCCAAAGCTTTTATTTGCTATTTTCACTGTTTGCAAAGCCATCTGTTCTATTTTCCCACCAGTGTTTTAAATAACTGATTTGTTTGCTGTTTAAAACATTCTTTAGTGTCTCCTTGCTGTTTTTCTGCTGTTTAAAACATTCTTTACTGTCTCACTGCTGTTTTTCTGCTGTTTTTTTTTTAAGTTTTTTGCTTCTGATATTTAAGTCCCGTGTTTGAGTGGGTTTCTGCTTTTCTGCGTGTTGTACAGCATCTCTCACTGCCATGCAAGTGTACGCTATAGCCAGACAGATAATTTCGACAATTTTTCCGTTAGATAAAGCTGTAGTACGTTAGTGTAGTCCTCATCTTTAGTACTAGTCTAAGAAGTATTGCTAGTGAGTTGTGACCTATTAAACCACCAGCCAAAAAATCCGTCAGAAATACCCATCTACAGAGCACCTCCTAGATTGGTCCTGAAAACACCCCCTTTGTGATAAACTTAGCATTATGGACAGTTGGACTACCCTTGTTTCTCCTGCCAGCCTTGTTAACTTGGGTCTCCTGAGGCAGTATAGTAACTGCCTCATGTACACTGACAACCATCTACTAATAACTCACTGTAGCAAAGAGTGTGAGAGATGTAACAACAGCAAGAAGTTTGAATCCCTGCTCTCTCACATTTGAAACAGTAGCTCTGAAGAGGTTGGCAACTCACTCACCACTACTCATGCACATAGTACACTTCCAACACATAAATCAACATACTAGGAGGTTCTCTCAAAAAAACTTAAAACACCAGAGACCTCCAAAACAAAAGACTGCTATAACTAACATAGCTCGCACAGCACACAAGACACACAGCAACACCAGTGTTTCAGCTACACAGCCCTTGAGGCATAACACTCAAAAAACACATTTTCTTGTCATTGGAGACTGCATAATGACACACACAGATGTCCCACTCACCAGGTTAGAAAAGGAGAAAGTCACAGTCAGTTGCCTGTCTGTTGCCAGGATTCATCAGATCAGGCATACATTCAGGTCTCTCGGCAACAAGTACCATTATGACTCTGTCAAAGCCCATGTTAGAGTGAATGAAACAACTTGAGACGTACCTCACTGGACTATATGAAGAGAGACATGATTAATTTGCCCGAGTATGCGTCCCAGGCAGGTATGTCCCTAGCTTTGTACAGCATATTACCCTCACTGAGAATGATGCCACAGTATGAACAAAAGAGGCTCAATTTCAATAATTGGCTTAATTTTTGGAGTCATTCAAAGGGGATCCAGTTTCTGTCAGCCTGGGATGACATGGTCGACAGAACTTGCCGCTTTGCTAGAGATGGTTTGCACCTTGGCACCACTAGGCTTTCAACTGCTGGCGAAGGCTTTTGCCTCCCCCATACTGCCTATTTTAGACAAGGTCTCAAAATCAAAATTCCCGACTTGGAAATTAACCATAACAAAATAAGGGCCATATGCTAGAAGCTTAAACCAAAAACTGTACACCCTGGAAGCACTTACATCACTGGAGGATGTAGATGTCTGTGCAGTCACATAAACCTGGTTCAAAGCCTCACAGTACCCCAGCTTTGCAAAGCTACAATGCCTTCCACACCTTCAGACCGCAAATTGAATGTGTGAGAACCAAAGGGGGTGGTGTTTCTATCTATATTAGAGATAAATTCACCTCCCAACTAGTTAGGGCAATTTCATGGAGTTGCTTCAAATTCAGATTACTGTGCGTAAGACTCCATTCAAGTCATAGCTAGTTATAGATCCCCCTCCATGGATCATGATGCGCACAAGGCTTACTTAACCAAACTGGAGTCAATCCAAATATTGCCAGACACTCTAGTAATGGGGGATTTCAGTTATTCCCACCATCAACTGGGAAACCTACTGTAGCCCTAACTAGCACGCAACTTCCTTGACTTTAACTCAAATGCCCTGGAACAAATTGTTCAAACCCCAACAAGAGGCACAAACATACTAGATTTCGTCCTCAATAACATGACAAACAGATGCACCACCACAACTGTCGGACCCTCATTAGTTAAATCTGACCACAAATCAGTAGCCTTAGAACTGGCACTAACACCAGAACTTGCAGTCAGGCTAAAACTCTTCACCAAAATAAACTTGACCCTCCTAGGGGAAGGTATAAATACATTCCAAGCCCCACCCCCAACTGGAAGTGGTAACTATACCAGAGTTTACACTAAAGCCCTGTGCAAAAAGTTGCTGTCTAAGAAAACTAAGGTGAGGCCCCAACAATGGAAAAGTCACCCTCCTCGACCTCAACAGGCAAATAAGACAATTTGTCAAATCCTCTAAGGTTAATTTTGAGAAAAACTCAGCCAAGGATAACGGTAAAGCCTTTTACAGCTACATTCGTATTCTAAAAGGTAGGATTGGTACATGTGCTAAACTAGTGACTAACTGTATCATGCACACACTGATCCCGCAGAGATAGCAAATCTGCTAGCAGACAGATTTGGTGAAAATTTCACCTGGTTATCCACTACAAATTTATCACAACCCCCCCGCCCTGTATATCCGAAGAGCGGGTCATTAAAGCCTTCTGTAAGGCAAAAAACACATCCTCTTTGGGACCAGACATCATACCAGGCTATCTTCTAAACAAACTAAAACATGAACTAGC
This sequence comes from Protopterus annectens, assembly GCF_019279795.1. Taxonomy (NCBI): domain Eukaryota; kingdom Metazoa; phylum Chordata; order Ceratodontiformes; family Protopteridae; genus Protopterus; species Protopterus annectens. The sequence continues at coordinate 301,354,763 of NC_056731.1, forward strand.
ATCACCATTAAGTATCGTCTTCAATCACAGTGTAATAACAGGATGTTCTTCGTCTTTCACTGTTGCAGTCATCACATTTGGGTTATCTGCTTGCAGTAGCCCTCAGTCGTCCTGATTATCAAAGTCTTGGGTCCTCCGTCGGTTGCTTTCTCATCTTCTGTGATGTCAGGTAGTCAGGGGTATAAAGCATGCAGCCGATGCCATTACATCAGTCTTTCTTGCCGTGCGGTGCCCGAAGCAGAAGCAGTTCGCAAGTGCCAGTCGGCCGACTCCTGAAATTTTCGTTATCGAGTTTCAGAACCAAAGTCTTCAACTAAAGCTAAGTATCCCGTTGGGGAAACTTTTTCTTGCTCTAAACCGATGTCAGTAAAAGTCAGTAATTATATTTCTTGTGGAAAGGAAATACCTCAAAGATTTTCATTCGTACTGTATTCCTTGCCTAGGCCCTGACCATGACGTACCTCGCTGTCGGTTTTGTGCCCTATTTAAACCATGAACTATTTGTCGTCTGTACATTTTCGCTTCTAAATATTTTGGTGCTCGGTTCAATTTTCCAGATATGTCTTCGGTAAGCCACCCGACTACCAACATTCCAAAAAAATGCAAAGATAAAGAGAGAGACAGGCCGCCTAGGTCCAAAGCTGCCAACGATGCTTCTCCTAAGCTAGTCACCAGTTCGCTGGTACTCAGTGAGGTGCTTTCGCAGCCCCTGATACCCGCTACTTCAGATTCGCAGGCCTCCACTGAGACCCATTCGGAGTCTGGTATGCCGCGAGATGCTTCAACTGTGGAACCTGTGGATGTCTCTACCTTGGATGGGTGCGGAGCAGCTGTGCAGGCACCAGCTTCTGAGGATGTATTCAGGCCTACTGACTTGCATTTTAAACAGACGCCATCTTCTTCTTCTAGGCCTAAAACTCGAACCATGCCTAGGAAACCGACACCCAGACTGCATGGTCAGGCCTCTATGCCTATAAAACAGATAAGAATGGCTGAAGACCTTATTATTTTAATTAGGGGAAGCCAGCCTTCCCTCTCTGAGACATAGGTCTGAATTTGCTTATGACACTTCTGACCAGGATTCTGAAATTTCTGTTTCCTCTGATGACCAGGATTTACCCTTATCTACCTATGAGGATTCTGATGCAGAGGACTCTGTTCCCTCTGCTTCCCCCCCAGAGGATTTCTGTTGTGGTGAAACCCTGCTTACTCTTAGGGAGCACTTTCGCTGGGAAAGCCAGGATTACTCTAAACTACTCTATTCTAAAAAGAGGCTTAGGGATTTCTTACTCCTGCCCCAGCACAGGCCTTTAGCTGTCCCTCCTGTACTAGACATTGTTGATGATGCCTTTTCTGAATCTAGCTTGGCCCCTGACTCTGTACCTCCTGCTCCCAGAAAACTTGATAGATATTACAGGGTTCCTGACTCCCACAAGTTCCTTTTTACAAATCCTACTGCTGATCCTGAGACCATTTCACAGGGATCCAAGGGCATCAAGGCTACTACTGCCAAAAATCCTACCCTCTCTGATAGAGACTCCAGGACGCTGGATAGATGGGGTAAGAAAGTATACACTTCTGCAACTTTGGCCATTAACTTTGGCCATTAGGGCCTTAAACTGCCAGTTTCATATGTTAAAGTATAAGCAGCATATCATTGGATTGCTTAAACAGAAAATTATGTTGATTCCTGATTATGCTGAAATTAAGGATTTACAGGATTTAATGCATTCTGCTGAACAGGTTGGAAAGCATACTTTGCAGTGTGGTTTTGATTCACTAGAGGCATCTTGCAGGGCTACTGTCACTGGGTCTGTACTTAGAAGGCATGCTTGGCTTAAGAAGCAGTCTTTACCAAATCATGTTAAAGCTAAATTGCTGGATGCTCCTTTAAATCAGGACGCCTGTTTGGCAACAAAGCAGAAGAAGTTCTTAAAAAGATGGAGATAAAAGCTAAATCTGTGAAAACTGTTAAAGATTTCCTACAAGTACAACCTCCAAGATTTAGTAGGCATTGGCCCTCTAAGAATTGGTCTTTTCCTGCCTCTTCCAGGCCTTCTCAGTCCAAACCCAGAACCAGCAGAACACCCAGGCTTCAGTCCCAGGGTACGCACAGGACTAAACAGTGGGGGGCTCCCACTTCCAAATCAGGGAGTAGTAAGACCCCCACCCCCCCTATGGTAAACTGTCTTAATGACTTAACTTTAAAACTTCCAAGCACTTCTCAACTGACTGCTCCTTTAGGGGGAAAGATTGCTCTGCAGGCAAAAAACTGGGAATTCATTACCCAGGACAAATGGGTGTTAAATATAGTTTCCCAAGGATACAGAATTCACTTCCACACATTACCAACCCCAAACGGATGGCCAGATCTACCCCCAAATCAGTGGGCAGAGGCTCAAAAGCAAGTACTTTCTCTCTTAAGCATAAATGCTATTAAAACTGTACCAGAAGAGGAAAAGGGACAAGGTTTCTACTCAAGACTTTTCCTGTACCCAGAAAAGACAACTCTTGGCGTCCTATCCTGGACCTTTCTGTATTAAACACCTTTTTGGTGATTCCAGAATTCAGGATGTTAACTCTTCACCAGTTACTTCCTATACTAGGCAAAGATGCCTGGTTGGCAACACTGGATTTAAAAGAAGCCTACCTGCACATCCCAATCAGTGAATCTTGCAGAAGATACCTACACTTCAAAGCAGGCTACATGCACTATCAGTTCTCTGCACTGCCCTTTGGCTTATCTACTGCACCCAGGGTATTCACAAAGTGCCTAGCTCCAGTCATTGCATTTTGCAGGCAAAGAAATATTCAAATATACCCATACCTGGACGATTGTCTAATTCAGGCAGAAAGCCAGGACTTACTTTTGAATTATCTGGCATTTGTATAAAAGGTGCTAACTTGTCTGGGGTACACCATAAACGAAAAGAAATCAAATCTGGTACCCTGTCAACAAATTATATTCCTGGGAGCAAGCTTGAATGCAACTTCCCAGATGGGTTTCCTTACACCAGAGAAACAAATTCATTTGACAATTTACTTCAAACTAATGGCCACAAAAACCCTGCTATCTGCAAGACAAATACTGCAAGCCTTGGTGTTCATGGCCTCCTGCATTCTACTAATTCCATACGCAAGACTGCATATGAGGAAACTACAATTATATCTAAAAAGCCTCTGGTGTCAACATTCTCAGGATCTAGAAGTAGTGATCCCTGTCATACCTTGCCTACAGTTAGAGTTCCTTTGGTGGGCAGAGGCCTGCCACCTAAATAAGGGACTACCATTCACTCTACCCCCTGCCGCCCAAACCCTAACAGACGCATCAGACTATGCATGGGGGGGGGCTCACCTGGCAGGGAAGTGCATTCAGGGCAAATGGAACCCAAGTCAAATGCACCTGCATATCAATCAAAAAGAAATGTTAGCTGTACAGAATGCTCTGATAGCCTTCGAGGACCACATTCTTCCAGGGCAATTAATGGTAAGGACGGACAACACCACTGTTATGTGGTACATAAACAAGCAGGGGGGTGCCCATTCTTACCCCCTCTGCAGACTAGCCATGGCTTTGTGGAACACAGCCTTGAGCTACCAAGCGCATCTACAGGCTCAATTCCTGCCAGGAAAACTAAATACACTGGCAGACGAACTAAGCAGAAATCTCATGGACCCACACGAGTGGAAACTGGAACCATAGATTTTCAACATGTTGATAAACAAATGGGGGAGCCCAGATGTAAGCCTGTTTGCCTTCCCCGGAACTACCAATTGGACAAATTCTGCAAAAGGATTCCCCACAAACAAGCTTGGAAAGTGGATGCTCTGTCCTTCAGCTGGAAAAATCTATCTGTTTATGCTTTTCCTCCTCTGCCTCTCCTCTCCAAAGTACTACTAAAGATCAAACAAGACAAACCAAGGACAGTACTGATTGCACCAGACTGGCCACACCAACACTGGTACCCCGTCTTGCGCAGTTTGTCACTGCTGGCTCCATGGCACCTGCCTCAAACCCCTACCCTGCTGTCACAGCAGGAGAGCCAGATACTGCACTCTCAGCTTCAAACCCTGACCCTGGCAGCCTGGCTAATTTCCTAATCTCTCCATTACCATCCCTCAGTAAACAAGTGTTGGATGTCATTTTGGAGACAAGGAGGCCTAGTACTAGAAAATCTTATGCTGAAAAAAGGAAAGGTTTCTGTGCCTGGAGCCAAGCTCAAGGGATGGGCACAGCAGTGTCCAATTACTGCAGATTCTTCAATACTTAACTGAGATGCTTCACCAAGGGCCTTTCTTTTTCCGCCATCAAAATTCACGCCTTAGCCATTTCAGCTCATTACAAGACAGAACCACCCCTCTTCCCTCGTCCATTGCTCAAGCAGTTTCTCAGAGGGTCCAAAAACTTAAGACCACCCAGGAGAGCTCCAACTCCAGGCTGGGACCTTAACTTTGTATTGGAAAAACCCACTCTTCCTCCTTTTGAGCCATCTGCAAGTGCAGAGTTAAAATTTCTTTTTTGGAAAACAGCCTTCCTTTTAGTAATTAATTCAGCAAGAAGGGTATCTGAACTACAGGCCCTTGTGGCAGTGGAGCCTTTCATCATCTTTCATGCGGACAGGGTGTCCCTCAGGATCAATCCCTTTTTCATGCCCAAGGTAGTATCCAGTGTGGCTCTTAATCAGTCCATTCATTTGCCAACCTTCTTTTCTAATCCATAGAACAAAAGGGAAAGGATCCTGCACTCCTTAGATGTGCACAGACAACTTAGATTTTACTTGGACAGGACTAAACCTTAAGGGAAATCTGACCAACTGCTGGTGGCATTTGCTGCAGGGGCAGAGGGGAAGGCTATTTCAAAGCAAACCATTTCTAAATGGATAGGCCATTGCATTCATTTCTGCTATAAGCACCATGGAAAACCTTATCCTACAGGGGATTAGACTCCATTCAGCTAGGGCTGCATCTACCTCTACAGCCTTTCTCAGAGGTGTACCTACCAGGGACGTCCTAGAAGCTGCTACCTGGAGTTCTGTGCATACTTTCACCAAGCACTACCATTTACCAGTTTTCTCTAAATCCAGAGTTGGCTTTGCCACTGCAGTCTTGCAGGGCCTTATAGCTGGTCCTAATGCCATCTAAATGCCTCCTCCCATCCTTAGCTTTGGGAATCTACCCAAATGTGATGACTGCATAGTGAAACACGAAGAACATAGTACAGTTGTGTGCACTTACCATAAATGTAGATGTTCAGTGTATTCACTGTTGCAGTCCTGGCTACCCTCCCTCCAGCCCCCTGACTCCTTTTGGCTATACCTTTACACTCTCCTTTACTATGCTTAAAAGCTTTTTGATGTATTTTCTTTTTTATTGGAGTTGTAACCTTGTGTGTGTGTGTGTGTGTGTGTGTGTGTGTGTGTGTGTGTGTGTGTGTGTGTGTATATATATATATATATATATAATTGCTTCCCATTAGGGGGGCACCTGACATCTGGGGCAATAAAAAACTGATGTAATGGCGTTGGCTGCATGCTTTATACCCCTGACTACCTGACGTCATGGAAGATAAGACAGCAACCGACGCAGGACCCAAGACTTTGATAATCGGGCCGACTGAGGGCTACTGCAAGCAGATAACCCAAATGTGATGACTGCAACATTTATGGTAAGTGTACGCAACTGTACTTTTTGCCACCACCTTTGGATAAGCTGTTTTGGGGTGTAGTAGTGCCTGTTGATGCCATGGTCATGGTGCCGGCCAGCAGAAAGGAGCTTGCCAAGGAGAGTTCCACTGTTCATCTCCCTAACAGAGGGTTTAGGATGATGGACAGGTTTGCGAAGTGTGTCTGTGCTTCAGTGACCTTCGCCTTAAGGTAACTGAATTATTTGACACATTTTAAAAATTTACAGAGATATTTTATTAGGGAACTATCAGATTCCCTCTCTGAATCTATTTTTGCAGTGGTCCAATCATCCGTGACTTCTCAGTTGGCTACCCTGCAGTCTGTTTCAAATTTTTCATGAAGCTCATTTCGCACATAATCTAAGGAACCTCAAGGGCAGCGGGTTTAGTCCTTTCCATCAGGAACCATGTCTGGGTACACTTATGTGATTTTGCGGAGCCCTTCTAGTCTTCGTTTGTCAATGCTCCTTTTGACGGCACTTAGTTTGGCCCCAGAGTGAAGGACACATTATCCTGGTGTGAGAAGGATGGAAAGACCCCCATCTGCCATGGTCATATGTTTTTGACCCCTCAAAGATCCTTTTCTATGAGTTAGTGAGGTGGTCAGAAAGATGTGGTTCAAGAAATCCTAGGGTTCTTTCTAGGACACACGTGGAGGAAGTTCCCCAGGGGCAGAGGGGGGAACTCCAGTGGTCGATGCTGCCCCCTGTAAAGAGGTGGCCTACAAAATCAGGGGTCCAGAGATGTTCTTTGAAAGACCTTACTAGTGCTCTTGAAAGGATGCCCTATTGTCCACCTCTAGAGGCTGTCGGGGGTCCATTATTCCTGCACCAGAGCCTGGCTAGACATAAAAGGTACTTTGGTGCAGAGGATTATAGGGAACAGGCAGCAGTTCAAGTACAAAAGCTGCTAGAAAAAATGAGTCATCCTAGAGGTCCCGCCGTACCAGATGGAATCTGGAACTTAGTCAAGGTTCTTTTTAGTGCCAAAGAAACCAGGGGACTGGAGACCAATTTTGGATCTCGGCAACTTTAACGAGTCATTTTGATGCACCAAGTTTCAGATGGTCACGGTTCAGTCCATCTCCGTTTTCTGGGCAAGGACGGCTGGATGTGCTCATTAGACCTTCAGGATGTGTACTGTCACATAAAGATGAACAGATGATCCAGAAGGTACTTGCGCTTCCGGCTGGAAGGCAGTCATTACCAATTCAGAGTTCTGTCCTTTGGTCTCACCACAGCCCCCAGGGAGAAATGTATGGCAGTAGTAACAGCTCACTTGAGACTGCAAGGATTCCAGGAGTTTCCATATCTAGGTGACTGGCTCATTACCACCCTTATCAGGCATCAGTTAATAAGGGCAAGATCAGGTTCTCCAGACGTGTTCTCATCTGGGGATAACCATAAACTATGAAAAGTCTCGACTGGAACTAACTCAGAATTTGGAATTCATAGGAGCACTGTACAACACAAATTCAATGATAGCTTCACTGCCTCCCTCAAGGGTTCAAACTGTAAGATCAAAGGTCAGAAAAATAATCTGCAGTACCAAGATTTCAGCCCACTTGGTCCTTCAAGCTCTAGGATCAATGTCAGCAGCAGTAACACTAGTACCTTTAGCCACATTTTACATGAGGATTCTACAGTGGATGATAGCAGCACACTGGATGATCCTTTACCGACCTATGCTATCTCTGATAAAAATCACTCACATATGCTAGAGAGATCTCAGATGGTGGATTCAATCAGATCAGGTTTTACAAGGCTGTCCTTTCATTCCTCCTCAACACATGGACGCTTCCCAGTTGGGGTGTGGGGGCACTTTCTGGAGAAAACAGTCTAAGGCACTTAGTCTGCCAGAGAGGCCAGTTTGCATAGGAATGTCCTATAGATGAGAGCAGTGCTTTTACCTTTGAAGGCCCTTCAGAGAAGATTGCAGTTCAAATGGAAATGGACAGTGTGTCAGTAGTTTGATACATCAACAAACAAGGAGGAAGTCCAGTGTGATAGCATACAAGCTGAGCAGATGCATTCTTCTACCTCAGTGGGGCCAGCGTTGCTGTGATGTTCTCCTATTCATCTGTTGCAGTATTCTTTACATGAGGGAGTTGCCTGCCCGGGCGACCCGACATTGGGCAGTATACCAAAGTTTTTTACTGCTGAGGTGCGCGGTATGTCTGACGTAGGCTTCTATCAGACATAGTCCATAAAAGTGACATACACACGCACCATCCCCAGAACCTCTTCGCCGCCAGTCGGATCACCAGTCCCGGAAGTTGCCCTACTGCCAGAGTAGTTTTCTTCAATAAAGACAAGTGCCCTGTTGGGGAACCTTTTTGTCTTTTGCTACTGTGTTTTCTTGGTTGAGAGTTAATGTCATCAAAGAAGTGGAAGTGTGTGTGTGGAAGGCAGATTCCACACAAGGACAACCACTCCCAGTGTTTGTTTTGTCTTGGGCCCCACCACGACCATAAAAACTGTTCGATTTTTCAGTCGTTCATGCCTAAAACCTTTTGTAACCGACTTTCATCCCTCGCTATTTATTTAGAGAACCAACGTCTGAAAATTTTAGCTGAAAGCGTGATGGAGGTTTCCTCGGACCAGACAACCAAGCCTACTAAGCAGAAGGCCAAAAGACCTAGGACTGAAGTGGAAGCTGCACGTCTTCCTAAGGATGTCTTTCCCGAGGCACGTGATAGCCTGGAGACATGCTCTGTTTTGGATCCGGATCCACAGCCAAAGCCAGTTTTGCAGGTCGCCGGTGAACCGGACACCAGTACATCCAGAGAGGCCTCACAGACATCGGTTCCTGATGTCCAGGGAGAACCAAGGTTCATCGTGTCTGAAGGCCGTAGAGGAATCATTCAGAGTTTAGTGACTGAAGAGGTCAAATCAGATTTGTTGGAGTGTGGACCTGTGTCCGCTCCTCTCTTTACATCAGATGGACACTTCTGCAAAGAAAAAACAAAAAAACAAACATGCCTCACCTCCACCAGACCTAAAGAAAGAGTGGCAAAATGTTTTCTCCCAAAAAAAGGTTCAGAGCACAAGCAACTTGAGAGGAAGATTCTTCATCTGATGAGGGCAATGATTCTCTAACTTACTCCCTTCAAATCCCTTTCCCATTTGACTGTGGTTCCTCAGAGGAAGACTTCACTGGGGCTGACTCCCCGTTGGAGGGGATTTCTTTTGGCGAAACCATCTCAAAAATGAGAGACCACTTTAAAAGGGACAGCTCTCAAATGTCTGATGTCCAAAAGAAATACTGTGACCTCTTCCAGGTGGAGACCTCCAGTCCTTCAGGTATCTCTAGTTATCCCTGCCTTTCTGGATGCCTTTACCTCCATGTCCCTACACCCTGACTCACAGCCTCTGGCCACTGAGAAAGCCAGATAGATATGATAAAGTACCTCAGGACTGTAATTTCCTTTTTTAAAACCTCTGTAGGCGACTTGAGAGGTTGGGGAAGAAAATTTATACCTCAGTAACTTTAGCCTTCGGGGCTTTGTATTACCAGACCCACACGACTACGTATTCCATGGAACTCATGGCTCAATTGTCCAAGGTGTAATGTCTGACATGCCAGACTCTGAGAATAAAGTCTTGGCATCTTCCCTTATTGCTGTATCCTCTCAGGTGGCCTGACACTCTATCAAATGCAGCTGCAATGCAATTGAAGCTACTTCCAGAGCTGCAGCTTCATCCTTATCATTAAGAAGGTTCGCCTGGGTTGAGGCTTCAGCCCCTCCCTGAGGACTTTAAGGTGAAGCTCATGGATGCTCCCCTTGACATCTATACTTTATTTGATAAACCATCTGCTGAACTTTTCAAGTCCCTGCAGGAAAAGAGCAAGGAGTTAAAAGACCTCAAACATATTCCAGTCTCTACAGTTCTTAAATTTCACAGGAACTGTTCTGGGAAACAGGTCTTCATCTGCAGGTAGTCCCAGACCTCCCAACTCAAACCCTCCAAGGGGAGTAAGAAACCACATCACTTCTCAGCATCTTTGCTTGCTTCTCAGGTGGCTAAGCAGCCCTTTCCTGATGGAACAGGCTCTTCCTCCTGACTCCCCGGGACTACCTTGCAGCACCGCCCCCTTCTTACACCTACCCCTATCCTTTACCACCAGGGAATCCATGACTCAAGATGCTTGTGTGCTGAGCATCATCAAACACAGATACTTTATGCTTTGGCACACTTTGCTTCCCTTCAGGGGTATCCCTCAACCTCCAACAGACCAGAAACATCTTTTCCCACAAATATTGGAAAACCTGCTAGAACAGGCTGTAATACAATATGTACCCAACCCCCAAAAATGAACAGGCTTTTATTTTCGCATGTTTCTGGTTCCCAGAAAGGAGGGGCAGTGGAGACCCATCCTACACCTTTCTTTACTCAACACCTTCCTAAACGTACCAATACAACATAAAAAGAAACCACTGTGCCACTGACTAAAAAATCGATTTAATCAACAATTAGTGCCTCGGCTCACAGCCTTCCAAGAATAAAAAACACACAGAAAACATTCTTTAAATACACTCATCAATCATTCAGCTAAGGTGCTAATCACCAGTTAAAACAAATTAATGACATATTTCCAGCTGCATTCCCTATTCAAGCCAAAAGGTTCCAATGTGTTATATTTTAAAATGAAAAAAGTTTCCTTTTGTAACAATTTCGTTTTTAAGTCAGTACATTCCCCCAAATGTATCTTAATTTGCTCCAATACACATCCCCTTAAGAAGAGCAGGATTAGCACTATGACATTCTAGAAAATGTGCCCGTAATGGGCTGTCTAATTTTTTATTTCTTATGTCCCTGATGTGTTCCTGAAATCGTTTCTTAAATGTGCGACCAGTTTCCCCTATATAGAACAAATTACATGAGTATTTTAATACATGTATTACTGCTTCTGTATTATAAGTATAATTTCTTTTAGAGTCAAATTTCACTCCATTAATATTTGGAAAATAATTCACAATATGTTCACAAACACAGCAATGTTTACAGGGAAAAGTCCCTTTATGTAAAAAAAGGAGAGAGGTCCATGTAATGTATTTTCTGGTGGTACAAAAATGTTATTGACCACCATATCCGCTAAATTTCTGCCTCTTTTATATGAAATTTTGACATGACTTAAAAGAACATTCCTCACACTTTTATCCTTAAGTAACGTAGGCCAATGCTGTTGTATGTTGAGTCAAATAATGCATATAGTGCACTTGATACAAGCAAAATTCAATGTAAATCTATGTTTATCCCCCCTTATGTTAATGAAATCATTCAAAGTTGTATTTCTGTTTTAGATTTTTGTGTTGAAAATTTGGTTAAATCTTTTGAGTATGAAAAAGGAAGTGTACAATTTAATTTAACAAAAGAGCAATGGACGGCATTTTAGCGGTTGTGTGAAGATAGAAGACTAGTAGTCAAACCAGCTGACAAAAGTAATCAAATAGTAATTTTAAGTTATAATCAATATGCTGGGATTTGCTACATGCATTTAAATGACCAGAGGTTTGCAGTTAGGATATTTTAGCCAGGAAGATTTGGACAAAAAATGTAATATTGTTGGGTCCCGACTGGCATTATTCTACTGCTTACCTAAAACTCACAAAAGTGTGAAGAATTTAAGTGTTAGACCAATTGTTTCAGCTAAAATATATTTTTTGAAAAAAGTGTATTTTCTTACATGAATTTCTTAAACCTTATGTGCTTAAAATTTCTTCATATCTTAGAGATAGCCAGCTTCTGCCAACCTAGTTATGGCTAAGTTTGAGAGTGACTGTATTTATAGTCACTCTTTTTTTAAATCACATGTCATTAAATATTATAGGTACGTTGACCTGACATTGTTGTGTGACGGCAATATTTCCCAGGCCCAACTTTTTATACAGGATATTTAAATAACAATTTTGGTTTTAATGTTTGATGGTACAGTTGGGAAGAAATGTAACTTTTTTAGATATTGCTCTATCTGTGAGCCCAGGTGGATGTTTACATACTTGGTACATAGGAAGCATGATAAAGGAAATTTGTTCCTACATGGTACTAGTTGTCACCCTGTACATTTAATGACAGTGTTACCTTATAATGAATTTGCACCCATTAACAATTTGTGCAATGATGATAGAGCTTTTGAGAGAGAAGTTTGCAATATGGTAGAAATGTTCATCGATAGGGGCTATGATGGTGACAAAGTGATGGAATCTAAATCTAAAATAATAGGCAGGTGTTGTGGCATTTCTACCAGTAGTAATGATAATAATAACAAAGATATATACCTACCAAGAATGGAATATTTGAGAACTTCATATAATGGAAATAAGCAGGCTGGGAGAGAGGTATATTTTGTCACCACATATAATTTATTGACGGAAAAAAATAGTAAAAGTGGTGAAACGGCATTGGCCTATGTTACTTAAGGATAAAAGTCTGAGGAATGTTCTAAGTCATATCAAAATTTCATATAAAAGAGGTAGATATTTAGCGGATGTGGTGGCCAGTAATATTTTTGTACCACCAGAAAATGCATAACATGGATCTGTCTCTACTTTTTTTTACATACAGGGACTTTTCCCTGTAAACATTGCTGTATTTGTGAGCATATTTTGAATTATTTTACAAATATTAATGGAGTGAAATTTGACTCTAAAAGAAATTATACTTGTAATACAGAAGCAGTAATATATGCATTGAAATACTCTTGTAATTTGTTCTATATAGGGGAAACTGGTCGCACATTTAAGAAACGATTTCAGGAACACATCCGTGACATAAGAAATAAAAAATTAAATAGCCCATTGGGGGACATTTTCTAGAATGTCATGATGCTAATCCTGCTCGTCTTAGGGGATGTGTATTGGAGCAAATTAAGATAGATTTGGGGGAATGTATTGATTTAAAAACAAAATTGTTACAAAAGGAAACTGTTCATTTTAAAATATAACACATTGGAACCTTTTGGCTTGAATAGGGAATGCAACTGGAAATATGTCATTAATTTGTTTTAATTGGTGATTAGCACCTTAATTGAGTGATTGATGAGTGTATTTAATGAATGTTTGTGTTTTTTATTCTTGGAAGGCTGTGAGCAGAGAATCTAATTCTTGATTAAATCGATTTTTAGTCAGTGGCACAGTGGTTTCTTTTTTTCTTACCTTCCTAAAAGTACTTTCCTTCAGAATGCTAACTCTTCAGACCCTCTTCTCCCTGGTCCTCTCACACGCCTTCCTGACTTCAGTAGACATCCAGGATGCCTACCTATGTATTCCCATTCATCCCAGACTCAGGAAATTCCTATGTTTCTCTGTGGGATCCTGGCACTTTAAATTCTCTGCCTTGCCTTTTGGTCTTTGTACAGCCCCAGGAGTCTTGACAAAATGTTTAGCTCCAGTGGTCACTTTCTGCAGACTCTAAGGCATTCAAATCTTTCCTTATGTAGACTGTCTCCTTTTCCAGGCCCACACCCCAGAGGAATTGGGGAGCAACCTCCACTCAGCCATGGCCATCCTACAACGCCTAGGATTCATTATCAACTTCAACAATTCTACTCTCATTCCATCTCAAGATCATACCTTCCTAGGGTGCAGATTCCAGATCGACAAAATGAGAGTATCTCTCCCACCGCAAAAGGCTCATGAGCTCTGACAGACCTTCCCAGAGACCCTTCCCCTAAACCATTTGTCAGCAAGGCAGTTTCTCAGAATTGTAGGACTAATGGCCTCCACCATCCCTATGCTACCCCTGGCAAGACTCTACATGTGGAAATTCCAGTGGTTCCTGAAATCTGTGTGGACTCAACATGCTCACCCACTGGAATTTCCTGTCCCAAAACTACCTTGCCTTAAGAAGGAGATTTGGTGGTGGGTACAGCAACTGTCCATAAATCCAGGACTCCCCATTCACCCATTGCCTCCCACTCAGGACCTGTACACAGATGCTTCAAATACAGGCTGGGGGCAGCTCTTGGCCCACATACAGTTCAAGGACAATGGATCCCCTCTCAAGAAAGGACCACATAAATGTGCATGAGATAAAGGCACTGATCCTAGCCTTTCAGTCCTTCCAGCCCTTCCTGAGGCCTTGATGGCTGCTGACCTACACAGACAATATGACTGTTCTGTGGTATGTAAACAAGTGGGGGGGGGATCCAACTTTCTATGCAGGTTGGCCATACAAATTTGGGAATTAGCATGCCAACTTCAAATTTCTCTACAGGCGATCTGTATCCTTTCCAGGCAGACACACTGAGCCTTCGTCCAATAGCAGCCTACGTCAGACATACCTTGCACCTCACAGTAGTAAAAGACTTTGTTATACAGGCTGACATAGGGTCGCCTGGGCAGGCAACTCCCTCATGTAAAGAATACTGCAACAGAGAAGAGAAGGACATCTATCATTATGGTAAGTTCTTTGCCCTAATAATTCTCTACAGGGGGAATCACTGAGGAATGCTCTACTTCAAGGTTGGTCTCCGGGTCTGCTGTGTCCCTATCCACCAATCCCAAAATTCCTACAGACAGCTGCCATGTTGAAGAGCAATGTCATCCTCATTGCACCTTACTAGCCTCAACAGATTTGGTTCCCCTTCCTTTGACCTCACTTACTTCAACAACCTTGGGTTCTAGATTCTACTGCAGACCTCCTTTCTCACATGGCAGGCATGATCCATCCAGACATATCAAAACTCAGCTGGACAGCTAGCTTCACCATTTCCATTAATAGCCAGACAATGTATGCATTCTTGCCCTTTCTGACACATACTTTTATCTTCACATAAACCTTCAACATGTAGACTCTATTCCAGTAAGTGGAAAAGATTTACATACAGAGCACATCAGAATCAAGTTGAACCTTTTACAGCTCCTATACATATCCTTGAGTTTTTGGCCCTACTTTTTAAAGAAGGAGCTAGTTCTTCAACCGTTAAAGTTTAGTTAGCAGCAATGTCATGCTTTCACATTGGATTTGAATGTTCCTCAGTAGTATCTCATAAGTTGTGCAGAGCTTTCTTGAGAGACACGCTACTTTTGAAAACTAATTTTGAAGACCCCACTCCCCCATGGGATCTGCATCTGGTACTGCAGGCACTTGTACATTCCCCCTTTGAACCAGCAGATATTCGTGTTTCACTGTTGCAGTCATTACACTTGGGTTATCCTGCTGGCAGGCTACCCGCAGTCGGCCTGAGTTCCAAAGTCTAGGTCCGGTGTCAGTTGCTGTCGCCTCTTCCCTGACGTCAGTGCGCCAGGGGTATAAAAGATGCAGCCGACGCCATTTTCTTCTGTCTTTCTTGCCGCGCGGTGCCCAAAGCAAAAGCAGTTCGCAAGTGCCGGTTGGCCAACTCCTGAGATTTTCGAAGTAGAGTTTCAGAACCGAAGTCTTCAATAAAGCTAAGTACCCCGTTGGGGGAACTTTTTCTTGCTCCAGACTGATGTCAGTAAAAGTTAACAATTGTATTTCTTGTGGGAAGCAAATACCTCATAAAGGACTTTCACTCTTACTGTATTCCTTGCCTAAGCCCTGACCACTACGTTACTAGTTGTCGGTTTAGTGCTAGATTCAACAAACGCACTATTAAACGTCGTTTTGATTTTGCTTTACATTACTTTGGCCGAAGGTTTAACTATATAATGCCGTCGGAACAACCGACGACCGGAATTCATAAAAAATGCAAAGACAAGGAAAAGGACAGGCATCCGAGGTCCAAAACCGAGGACGAAGCCTCTTCTAGGCTAGTCACCGGTTCGCCGGTTCTCATTGAGGTGCTTTCGCAGTCCCTGACGCCCGCTACCTCAGAGCCACAGGCCGTATCCGACTCCCATGTGGAGACAACTAGGCCTCTGGATACTCAAGGTATTGAGCCTATGGAAACTATTCCCTCAGATGGGTCCGGAGCCGCTGAGTAGGCTTCGGCTTCTGAGGGTGTTTTCAGACCTTCACAGCTTACTATTAAGTCCTCTGCAGCAGCCAAGGTACAGTCAAATACACCATTAAAGACAAAGAAACAAGTACAGCATTCTTCTGGACAGTCATCCATGCCAAAGAAACAGATGCTTAAAATGGCTGAAGACTTAATTACTTTGATCAGGGGTTCCCATCCCCCTCCTGATAAAAGGCCTAGGCAAGACAGTGACTATGATTCCTCTGACCAGGTTTCTATTTCCTCTGATTCCTCTTCAGATCAGGGCTGTTCTCTTCCTCCCTATGAGGACTCTGATGCTGAAGAATCTATACCTTCAGCCTCTCCACCTGAGGGTTACTCTTTTGGGGAAACTCTGCACACCATGTGGGAGCATTTCCACTGGGAGAGCCAGGATTATTCAGAATCCAAGAAAAGGCTCAGAGACTTTCTTTTACTGCCTCAGCACAGGTCCCTGGCTATCCCCCCTGAGCTTGATATTGTTGATGATGTTTTCTTTGAATCCAGTCTGTCACCTGATTCTTTATCCCTTGCACCAGTCAAGCCAGACAGGTATTACAGGGTCCCTGACTCTCATAGATTTCTTTATAAAAACCCTGCTGCTGACCCCGAAACAATTTCTCAGGGTCCCAAAGGGGTTAAGGCTTCCACTGCAAAAAACCCTGTCCCCCCTGATAGGGATTCTAGAGCTCTGGATAGATGGGGGAAAAAGTTTATACTTCTGCTACTTTAGCTGTAAGGGCTTTAAACTGCCAGTTTCACATGCTTAAATATCAACAGTACCTCATGTCTTTGTTAAAGCAGAAAATGCTTACAAATTCAGAAAGTCCTGACAATAAGGAAATGCAGGAATTATTGCATGCAGCTGAACAAGTGGGAAAGCATACTCTGCAATGTGGTTTTGATTCATTAGAGGCTTCTTGCAGAGCCGCAGTTACAGGCTCTGTCATTGGAAGGTATGCTTGGTTGAAAGAACAAAGTTTACGTGAACATGTTATTGGATGCTCCACTACAGCAGGATACTTTGTTTGGTGTTAAGGCAGAAGAGGTGTTAAAGAAAATGGAGGATAAAGCAAAATCTATGCAGACAGTAAAGGATTTCTTACAGGGACAACCACCTAGGTTTAATAGAAACTGGCCTTCAAAAAATTGGTCCTTTCAGGTGTCAGACAGGCCACAAAGAGGCAGATACAGACGCCCAAGATGCAGATCTCAGCCCCAAGGCTTTTACAGACCTAAACAATGGGGTGCTTCTGTCCCCAAAGGAGGAGAAGGCAAATCACAACCTTATAGGAAACAGTCCCAATGACTTCCCTCTACAAAGGCCAAGCACTTACCTTTTGGCAGCACCCCTAGGGGGAAAGCTAGCACTTTTCACACAAAATTGGCACAATCACCCAGGACAAATGGGTACTGAATATAGTTTCTCAGGGTTACAGGTTCCACTTTCACACCCTTCCAAAATCAAAAGGTATGCCGGACCTGCCACAAAACCAATGGGCAGAGGCGCAAATGGAAATTGCTGCTCTCATAGACACGGGAGCTATTCAAAGAGTACCACAGCAAGAACAGGGACAAGACTTTTCCCGGTACCCAGGAAGGAAAAAGCCTGGAGACCAATACTGGACTTGTCAATCCTAAATACTTTCCTGGATGTTCCAAAATTCAAAATGTTAACATTGCAGCAACTTCTACCCATGCTGGGCAAGAAGGCTTGGCTAGTTACTTTGGACCTCAAGGAGGCATACCTGCATGTCCCAATTAGACAATCTTGCAGAAGATACCTCAGATTCATAGCTGGCTCAATGCATTACCAATTCTCTGCACTGCCCTTTGGCTTATCTACTGCACCCAGGGTCTTCACAAAATGCCCGGTACCAGTAATTGCATTTTGCAGACAGAGAGGAATTCAAATATATCCCTACTTGGACTGCCTTATTCAAGCAGAGAGCAAGGACATTCTACTAAAACATCTGGTGTTTGTAAAAAGATTATTAATTTGCCTAAGGTACACAGTAAACAAAAAGAAATCAAAACTAGTGCCCTCTCAAGAGATAATATTCCTGAGTGCAAGCTTAAATAAAACTGCCCAGATGGCTTATCTCACGCCATACAAGCAAAGGCAACTAACACATTACTTTCAAATGATGGCAACAAAGACCCAGCTCCCTGCAAGAATAAGTCTGCAGGCCCTGGGCTTCACGTCATCCTGCATTCTACTAATTTCATGTGCAAGACTGCATATGAGGAAACTACAATGGTATCTAAAAAGTGTTTGGACTCAACATTGCCACAGCCTGGAAACAATAGTAACTATAATTCCCTGTCTACAACAGGAGTTTCGATGGTGGTCCCGGGCCTGTCACCACAACAAGGGACAGCCTTTCACCTTACCCACAGCCAGTCAGACAATAACAACGGATGCATCAGATTATGCCTGGGGGGCACACATGGCAGGAAAATGTATTCAGGGCACATGGCCCAAGGAACAAATGCAATTTCACATCAATCAAAAAGAGATGCTAGCTGTACAGAATGCCCTGACAGCCTTCAAGGATCTACTACATCCAGGACAACTATTACCAAAGATGGACAACACCACAGTTATGTGGTACATAAACAAGCAAAGGGGCACACATTCCTACCCCCTCTGCAGGCAAGCCATGACTTTGTGGAACACAGCACTGACCTGTCAAGTACATCTGCAGGCATAATTCCTGCCAGGAAAGAAAAATACACTGGCAGACGAACTAAGCAGAAATCTCATGGATCCGCACAAATGGAAACTAAATCCACAGGTCTTCAGCATGATAACAAGGAAATGGGGACGCCCAGACATAGATCTTTTTGCCTCCCCTCACAACTGCCAACTACAGAAATTCTGTACAAGGACTTATCACTCACAAGCATGGAAAGTGGATGCGCTTTCATTCAGCTGGAAAACCCTGACAGTTTATGCCTTCCCTCCACTGCCTCTTCTTCCCAAGGTACTCCTAAAAGTCAGACAAAAGAAGCCAAAAATGATCCTGATTGCCCCAGACTGGCCACACCAGCACTGGTACCCAATCCTAAAGAGCTTGTCTCAAGGCCCAGCCTGGCCTTTACCTCAAATTCCTCATCTTCTGACTCAACAAAACAATCAGATTCTACACAGTCAACTCGGAACCTTAAATCTGGCTGCATGGCAGATAATATAGTCACTCAGACCACACCTCTCTCTAAAGCTGTTATGGATGTCATTTTATAAGCCAGGAGGCCCAGCACTAGGAAATCTTATGCAGAAAAATGGAAGAGATTCTGTGCTTGGAACCAGGCACAAGGACTCAAACCACTTGTTCCAAATATACCTCAGATTTTACAATACCTAACTGAGATGCTGGACAAAGGCCTATCCTTCTCATCTATTAAGATCCATGCCTCTGCCATTTCAGCTCATTACAATACAGAACCTCCTATTTTTTCACATCCACTGCTAAGGCAGTACCTCAGAGGGGCAAGAAACATAAGACCCCCAAGGAGAGCACCAATACCTACTTGGGACCTCAATTTTGTTTTAGAAAAGCTCACACTGCCTCCTTTTGAGCCAGCCAACATAGCTGATATAAAATTCTTATCATGGAAGACTGCTCTGCTCCTAGCAGTAACTTCAGCAAGAAGAGTCTCAGAGTTACAGGCATTAATGGCAGCGGAACCTTTCATCATTTTTCATCAGGACAGGGTCTCTCTAAGGACAAACCCAACATTTATGCCAAAGGTGGTTTCCAGTGTGGCTCTTAACCAAACCATTCATTTGCCAACTTTCTATCCAAATCCCCAGAATAAAGGGGAGAGATATCTGCACACTTTGGACATACACAGAGAGCTATGATTCTACTTGGACAAAACAAAAGCTTTCAGAAAAACTGAGCAACTGTTTGTATCTTACGCTGCAGGATCACAAGGAAAGCCGATCTCAAAGCAGACAATTTCAAAATGGATAGGACACTGCATTTGCTTCTGCTATGCACAACATGGCAAATCAGTACCTAAGGGCATTAGGCCACATTCTACCATAGCAGTAGCCACTTCAGCGGCCTTTCTCAGAGGAGTACCAACCAAAGACATTTTAGAAGCTGCAACCTGGAGTTCAGTGCACACTTTCAGCAAGCACTACCACTTACCTCTCTACTCTAAATCCAGAGCAGACTTTGCCACTGCAGTTCTGCAGGGCCTGGTAGCCTCTCCTAATCCTGTTTAGGCCCAGCCACCCAACCAGCTTTGGGATTCAGCCCAAGTGTAATGACTGCAACAGTGAAACACGATGAACATAGTACAGTTGTGTACCTACCATAAATGTAGATGTTCAAGTGTATTCCCTGTTGCTGTCCAGGTTACCCACCCACCATCCCCCTTTTCTTTGCTGGTACTTTTCTGTACTTCTCAACTCTATACAACCTATGTGGTGTAGTTGCTTGTAGATGAAGGAAATGTTTCTTTTAGTACATGCATGTGTTTTGGCATAATTTTTTTCCAGCCTTTCCTATTTGGGGGCACCTGACATCTGGGGCAAGAAAAACTGAAGAAAATGGCGTCGGTTGCATCTTTTATACCCCTGGCGCACTGACGTCAGGGAAGAGGCGACAGCAACCGACGCCAGACCTAGACTTTGGAACTCGGGCCGACTGCAGGTAGTCTGCCAGCAGGATAACCCAAGTGTAATGACTGCAACAGTGAATACACTGGAACATCTACATTTATGGTAGGTACACAACTGTACTTTGTGTGTGACCTTAAATATCTTGCTTGGAAAACTTTTTTTCTAGTAACCATTACATCTGCTAGATGAATTTCAGAAATACAAGTATTGTTTTCAAAACCTCCATGCTTGATTTTTCGCAAGGATAGAGTTACATTACGAACCAGTGCATCATTTCTTCCTAAGGTGGTGTTAGAATGCAATATCAATCAGTCTATTAAGTTTCCTGTTCTCTTTCTCAGTTTTACTAACAAAGGAGAATACATGTTGCATTTACTGGATGTTCACAGACAATTACGTTTTTACCTGCATAGAAGAAAAGACATAGGAAAAACAGACCAGTTGTTTGTTTCCTTTGCGGACTTGAAATTGGGGAAACCAGTTGCCAAAGTAACTTTTGTCAGATGGCTGATTGTATCTCATTTATTTATAAAAATTGGGCGTTACCTTACCACAGCCAGTACGAGCTCACTCAACTAAATCCATGGCAACGTCTTCAGTTTTTCTTTCCAGGACGTCCATGGATGACATATGTGCAGCCATTACTTGGGCTACTCCCCATATGTTTGTTACTCAGTACAAATTGGATCTGGTCTCCAGCGGTAGAGCATCATTTGGTTCAGCTGTGTTCAGGGACATCTTTCCTTGAGTCCACCCGGAATTTTAGGTAGCTGGGGACTCTGTCCCATCAGTTCAGTATAGAATGAAAATTGACAACATCCGATTAAAGAAGTTATGTATTTACCATAATGTTCCATCTGTGTTGTCCATTTTCATTCTTCTCAACTCCCCACCCACCAACCCTCATCCTTTGCAAACTTCTGCAAGAATGACTATTTAGGGGACATCACTGTCCTTTGTATTTTGCTCCAGATGTACTCTTTTTTTTTTTTTTTAGGTATTGACTGCATGCAGTTTTTCACCTTCCTTTATCTATGCTTAGTAATTTTTTTCCTTTCTGACAAAAAATCAGCAAACAAGATCTGAGGTAACTTAAGGTTGGTGCATTATGGATAAGGGAGAAGTTCAAGAGTTTTGGGTTGCCATGACCTTTAGCAATGGCCAAGTCGGATCCAAGGGATCGTTTTTGAACCCATCAGTTGAGGAAGAATGAAAATAGACAACACAGATGGAGCATTATGTTAAATACATAACTTTGTTTTAAATAATGACTCCAGAGGTCCTGATGAGTCATATTTTAGACTGTTCAGGAGGCATCCTGGATATTATCAGGGCCCACTCAGGCTGTGTTCTTGGCTTTAGCGAGCGCAGCTGGTACATGCTCCCTAGTTATATTTGGAGGGGTTATTTTTGGGGGGATGGTTGGGGTGAGAGGACGTAAAATTGTTAGT